>NC_045435.1:7549315-7665371 GCF_002776525.5 Piliocolobus tephrosceles | reverse complement strand
AAAAAAAAAAAAAAAAAAAAAAAAAAAAAGGAAAATTTAAAATCTCTTAAAATTGATTATAAACATGTTTTAATGCTAAAATAGAATGCTTATCTGATTATGGTAAGATCCAAATTAGATCACAGTCATTTTCATTATTTTCTGTTTTTTTAGAGAAGTCTCTGTCAATTCTCACAATTTGTTTGTTTGTTTGTTTTGAGACAGAGTCTCATTCTGTCGCCCAGGCTGGAGTGCAGTGGTGCAATCTCAGCTCTCTACAACCTCCCGCCTTCCAGCGATTCTCCTGCCTCAGCCTCCCGAGTAGCTGGGATTACAGGTGTGCACCACCTCGCCTGGCTAGTTTTTGTATTTTTAGTACAGACGAGGTTTCACCATGCTGGCCAGGCTGGTCTCAAACTCCTGACTTCAAGTGATCCATCCACCTTGACCTACCAAAGTGGTGGGATTAGAGGCATGAACCACTGTTCCCAGCCTCCCCCAGGTTTTGTTAAATTAGCTGCTTTAACTTTAGAAGATAACTCTGTGAGACACATTCTTTGGGAGCATGGAAGTGACTCCTTGTGGTAGAGTCTTCAAGAATTTGATCCAAAAGTCAGCTCTATAATGCCCTCTACCAAACTTATTTTCAAATGTTTAGGTAGCAGTTTCTTCTTGCAAACAATCTTATGCCAACCCTCGATAGAGAAATCACATAAAAGTGATATTTTATTAGTGTAAATTTATTTTTAAACCATCATTTGAATAATATATATTTATTATAAAGACAGTTGTTGAAATCAGTGAAACCCTTTCCACAAGTCAGAAATTTAAATAGATCACAATTCTTCTCTGTCAGTCCAGCTTCTTATTTTTTCCCACATTCTGTTTTGTTACAGGTTTTTAAAACTTATTTGGACACCCACCTCAATATATGCTATGCAATTAGATTAATCCAGAAGATTGAAAAAGGAGTAGTAAATAATTTATTTCAAAATTTAATAATATAAACCAATGGCTTATGTTTCTAAAAACATACATTTTATTATATATATTTTATATAGTATAAGTATGTAATTTAATGTAATATATTTATATGTCATATATTTATTAATATGTGTTATTAAAATATATATTTATAATATGAAGTATATTATAAAATATTGTATGTATTTATACATAAATATAAACATGTGATAAATATATGTCAAGCAGGAAACACATGCAATTTACCAACTCACCCTTAAATGATCTATATTGTTATGTCATATGTGTTATTTGTCACATGTTATTTAGGCTACTAATGGGCGTAATTTGTAGTCTGAGAGTTCAGTTCCTTCAGAACTGACTAGGACCCCATGATGCACACTTATAATAGGCAAATGTGTTCAAGCTTTTCTTGACATGTAATTGACTATGGCATATGTGAGCTATACTGATACACTCCATTGGAGTTTATTAAGTGAACTTCTAAGTGAAACTGATGAAGGCTCTCCTCCATTTTCTTGGGCATAGATTAGCAATTCGAGGCTAGTATAGGAAAGAGGGCCTGAGACATGAAGATAACCAAGGAGCAAGTATTAACACTGAGAATCCATGGGTAAGTTAATGCAGTGTTTCTTTCTAATTTTAAAATAATTACATTCTAAAATTTTACAAAGGCAAAATGGAAAGTACCTTCCCCAACCTCATGTAAACCAGTTGTTTGAGTATATACTGTATAAGGTTAAACTTTCTGGATGTGATACAAGATACAGTTATAAATAAATTCATATTTTAAATATGTAAATATCCTTAAATGCTTTGTTATTATTTTCTAGGATTTGTTTTTTCACAGGAATTTTTAAAACCTGTAATATATCATTTCCCCTAAGTAAGATGAAATTTAGTTCATCCTGGTATAAATGCTATGTATATGACCTGTGGAGCTGTTTTTCTGCTCTCCCTTTGGTTACCAGTCATTATTTCTTATTTCCATTCTCTCCTGAAACAAGGGTGCTCCTACTCTGTTGACAGTATGCTTCCTGTGCCTTTTTCTCTTAAAGCCCATATATTACTCCAATTGGGGGCATAGCAAGTCATTGTATAGTTCACCATAGCAAGCCTTCTGCCCCAGAAGTGTCTTGAAAAGACACAGTTTCAGGACTGCCATAACAGATTACCACAAATTGGGTGATTTATGGTAACAAGAATATATACTCTCACAGTTCTCGAGGCTAGAAGTTTGAAATCAAAATGTCAGCAGGGCTATGCTTCCTTCAAAGGCTGTAGGGAAGAATACTTTCTTGCTTTTTGTAGCTTCTGGTGCTTGCCAGCAGTCCTTGGCATTCCTTGGCTTGTGGCAGCATAACTCCCAAATCTGCTGCTGTCTTTACATAGTTGTCTTCCCTCGTTGTGTCTGTATCCAAATTTCTCTCTTCTCATAAGGATACCAGTCATTGGATTGGGGCCCACCCTAATCCAATTTGATCTCATCTTAACTTGATTACATCTGCCAAGACCCTATTTCCAAATATAGTCACATTCACAGGTTTTGCCAGGTGCATAAATTTTGGGGAGTGGGGACAATGGGTATTCAACCTGGTACAGGCAGTAAGAATCTTACTACACTCTCTCATTTCCCTGAGCATGTAGGGATCCACACTTGAGCATTCTATTTGTTTTCACTGCATTATCTTTCTTACCTGGAAATCTATCCAAAGCCACGGAAACCCTAACTAATCAATTCTTTAGTGACTGCCACAACACATGCTGAGTCTGTATTATTTTATAAAACTGCCTCTTGGGGCCAGATTTTGTTCTCCATTATTCATGTGCAACTTCCTACTAGAATCAAACTAAATTGCATCCAAGTGTTTCCAAGCATTGACTCTGGCCCACACTTAACTTCTTCCCAAATTCTATACTTTGTTCTTTGTATATCCGGACATTAGGCTTACTTAAAAGTATGTAATATTTTCCTCAAGGCTTTGAAGAGCTACATTATTTCCAAATCTTTTATCACTTGGGCTTCCCTAGTATTGTAGAAGCTGGCCAAGGGTCAAACATTTGTGTGCTTTCAAGATAGCAAGTAGTGTTTAAATCCCTTCCTTAACCAAAGTTGCCATTGTACTGTGAAGGAGGTTCAGAGCAGAGGTCACAAACTAACCCAGACATCACATTCCCCCTTCCCTCTTGATATGTTCTCTTTGACTTGCATGATGGTTTTTTGAAAGAACATGAGTTCCTAATAATAGCAAATTTCACAAAGAAATTGAGATACCTGACTTTTCTTGAAAGCTCAGATCTGGAAAACCCAGTCCCACATTCTTGCAGCTGGCCAGAGCTGGTAGTGGCTGTCCCATCAGGCAGAGCATGTATTCTTGCCTGCACCATGAGCCAGTTTGACCTGCTTTGTTCACTATGTTATGTTATGTTATGTTATGTTATGTTATGTTATGTTATGTTATGTTATGTTATGTTACCTGCCTGCCCCGTTGGCATTTGAGCTATCCACTCCTGGCCCAGGACTTGGGAATACAGTGTGAATAATCTTGCAGATGCGGCTCAGAGAAACCATGCTGGACAGCTGGATCAAAGGAGGGCAGATCACTGATTTCCCTTCTCTCTAGGCTGCACTGTCTTTTAGCAGTTCCCACCAATAACCGCAAGCCTTGGGATGAGATGCACACCTTCTATCACCATGCCTCTGGATCCCATAACCTTGCCCCCTTTCTCTCACCGTCACTGGTGTCACAGTTGAGTTCAGATGCAAAAACTGAAATGTTCAGAAGTATGAGGTCATTTCAAATTCACTCTCATGTTATTCTGTTAAGCTTGGATTTCATTAATCACAACATAGTCCCTTCCAGAAACTTCTGAATGCCCTTTCCCAGCTTGCAGAGCCTCTTTTGGGCCTTCTTGCTGATCATCTCTGCTTCCATGCTTTACCCTTTACCTCCTGGCCCATAGTATTTTGTTGTCAGGTCACAGTTATCTTTCTGGAAGTCTCCTGCCTCAGACTCTTACCAAAGTCCTCGTGGCCTGCCCTTCAGAACATTCTCAGCGGCTCCTATCCCAATTCAGGTCTCCCAGTTCTCCTTGTCCTGCTCTTATCAATTTCTTCTTGTATGCATAGGGTTTCCAGTACAGGACTATCATCTCAAGCACTGAGGATCCTGAACAACGTCTCTGTTGCTTTCCTTAGATCTTTAGCATTACTGAACACCTCTTAGTTCTGTTATCCCCAACATCACGGGTGCAACTCAATCCATCCAAGCGATAGAAAATCATGCTGACTGTACGATCCATGTGGCCATATGCTGTTCTCGGGAATTCCTAGGACATGTTATCACATTGTGACAATCACTATCTAATGCTAGAAAAAACCTGATTTGTCTCTCCGTATATATTTGTAAATACTAAAGACTGTCTTTACCTTTATTTTAGAGTTTATAAGAGTAGCCTGTGTTCATTGAATGTGGAAAATATACAAAGATGCAAAGATAAAAATATAAATTACCCATTGCTGTACCACCTAGATTAAAAACCACAGCCAGCATTTTGATATGTGCATTTTCACATTTATATTTTAATCTCTTTCTCTCCCTGTTCTTTAGTAGTCAAACATTCTTGAGAGAAGAGTAATTTTTGTGATTACTCTTAAATTTAGCCTTAAATTTCAGAATGTTTTTAATATTATACACATTCTTTCTTGTTTATATTAAATTACCCTTCTACAATATGAAAGGTAGATAGGAAGTTTTTCATAGCTACCTTCAAGGAGTCCAAAGATTATCTGTATAGTACCCTGATTTTTCTGATAGGATAGATTGTATTGTGGACAACACAAGTGTATGGAGTCCAAGCTTAGTCTTAGGCATTTGGAGAAGGATAGCCTACTTGATCTGGTTGGGGAAATAAGACACAGATAAAAGAAGATTCATATTTGCTCAAAGTAGCATGAAAGTGCGAGCTATGGTATACCAAGGTCTTAAGCTGGGGCTTGAAGAGAGGGGAAGGCAGGGAGTAGAGAAGAAAGCTACGTAGGTGCATTTTACATTACAAAAATGGTGGGATACCAAATATTATTACCAGCTGAGGGTGCGGCAAGACTCTGGCTAGGAACCAAGTCTGACTCTCAGCTCTGGGATTCCCCCACATTTCCAGCTGATAAACTGACAAGTCTCCAATGCATCTTTCCATAAACATTGTTACATATTCCAGACCTCCCATCTACTTTTTAAATTTTTATGGGAGGCGTTTTAGAAACTTGTAGCCTAGAAATATTTATTTTAAACAAAAGTTATTTCATATTAAAATAAATTTCAGTGGCTGAATGCTTACTACCTGGTGATACAAAGATAACAAAAGTTTATAATCTGCTCTTGTTGAGCTAAATAGAGATATCATTAACATTTTAGCCTCTAGGTCAGAAATGCTTCCAGCACTTACTGGCTTTATCTGCTTGTGATTTACAAGTTTGTCATAATATAATTAACACAGCTAATGTTGAGTTTCTAGGAAGCTGGAACAACCAGGTAGCAGCTCCAGACCATTAAAAAAAAAAAATGGGGCCAGGCGTGATGGCTCAATCCTATAATCCCAGCACTTTGGGAGGCCGAGGCGGGCAGATCAAGAGGTCAGGAGATCGAGACCATCCTGGCTAACACGGTGAAACCGCGTCTCTACTAAAAATACAAAAAAAAAAAAAAAATTAGCCGGGCGTCATGGTGGCAGGCGCCTGTAGTCCCAGCTACTCGGGTGGCTGAGGCAGAAGAACGGCACGAACCCAGGAGGCGGAGCTTGCAGTGAGCTGAGATCGTGCTACTGCACCCCAGTGAGACTCGTCTCAGAAAAGAAAAAAAAAAACAAAAAAAAAATGGGCAAGTGATTTTTCCCACAACTTTAGGGTAGCTCTGTAAGAGAACTAATGATTGGCTGGCTAGGGCAGCAGATTTTAGTGGAAAGCCCTGGACCTGGAGTCTGAGAAGCTCTGGTGCTGGCAGAGCCAGGATTTAGCTGTATAATCTTTGCCTGCCACGTGGCTTCTCTGCCCCTCCAGTGGACTAGGTGACTAAAGACCCTTCCCATTCTAATATTCTGTGACTATGTTCTCCAAGTGTCTAATCTTTCTACAGGAAACCAGAAATGCAGTGAGATGTTACTTTAAGGAAAGATAACATGATCTCTAGGCCAAGCTTCTTGCTCAGCCTTAGGCATGTCAGTTTCAAATACTCATTACATCATCAAGGAAAAAGGCTAATAAAAGCCCAGACCTCTCAAGCTATAGAATCTGCTTATAAATTGGAATGGACAGAGTAGCTGCGGTTTCTCCAAACTCTGAAACATTACATGTTCTCGAGTAACACTAAAATGCATTTTGTGTTCTGCATCTCATTAAAGTTCTCGTGATATGTCTCTGTAAAAGTCTGCTCACCTCCTGCCAACAGGGAATGTCCAGTTGGTTATCTGTTACCAGTTAGTTCAGTTGGTTGAAATCCAAGGCTGTGGGATCAGGCCCCATATGGGACAGTTGGTTTCATGCAGAGAAGCCCCCTGCTTGCCCGGGTGTTTCATAAATAAATGCATTTGGTCACAGAAGGTATAGATGTGAGCATGGCTGGCTCAGCATAACCTATCCCTGCTCCTGGAAAAATCACTCAAACCCTATGTTTTTTTAACAGGGTCACTGCCCTCATCCTTGTTTAGAATTAACAACTGTGAGCACAGTGCCGGGCCAACTTCTGTGCATTCCTCAAAGATCCTGATGGCTTTTTACCCAACTGACCATCTAAATCTTTCGACATTGTGAGAGCCTGATGACAATAGCTAGTTATTAGAGGCTGACTCTCTGTGAGGTACTATGCTAAGTGTTTTGTGTCCATTCTCCCACTCATGCCTCAGAGTAATCCCAGGCAATATGTACAATTTTTTATTTTCTTTTTGCAGTTGAGGAAACTGGCTGGGGAAGTTACCTAACATTTCTAGGGCTCCACATTTACTGACTGGCAGAACCAAGACTGAGACCCCTATCTATCTGACTCTAGAGCCCATGCTATTACTCTCTATACCCTGCTGCCTCTCTCAGGCAGAAAATTAAGAAGCATCTGAACGGTGTTCTACGTTCAAGGCACTGAACAGAGTTGGGAATTTTAGAAACTGTGATGAGCTCCAACTTACGAAATGAAACTTTGTACAATCAGATGCTTATAAATGGGTATGATTTTCCATTGTTATTCTTCGGAATGAAAACTGAGGTCACCTCTGAAGGCAGGCAGAGAAAACTTGACACACAGTCAAGTGAGGCACATGTCTGTTCTTGGATGCTTCTACAAGCTTCCCATTGATGACCTCCTCTCTGTCCCTGCAGCTTGAGATACTCACATCCCCAATCTAAAGCTTTGCTCAGCTTTTGCTCCTCCAACTTTCATTTCAAACACAAATCCCTTGGTGGACAAACTGAGAAGTTTCTCTCCACTTTTTTTCTCCTCTAAATTCCCAAGCACCTCACCACGAACTGACTTCATTTTACACCCTCAAACCCAGAAGCATCAACAGACCACAGGGCCCATTTTTCCTGACTGTCCCACTCAGAGGCTTTTCAGTAGAAGGAGGATGCTGTATAACCTCCTTTGTTAGAACATTGAGTTAAGCCATGGCTTCTCTTCTGGAGCCAGTTTCATATGTGAAGTTTAAAATAAAGTTTAGTAGTTGAGTGATGTGTTTAGTATTTTAGAACCCTTTTCTTTCTGATCTTCTAACTTGCATTTGAGCACAAAGGGGCAGTTTGGAGCATGGACAAGGCATTTGGTGCAAACTCAGGAAAAGGTCCTTGGTAACATCCATCTCTTCCAGTGTTTTTCTTTTTAGATTTTGTAGATAGACTTGAAATGAAGGCTGCCTTTAGGGTAATTTCTCTTTTACCTGGTCAGCACTACAAAGTAAAGCTTACAGTTTCATGGTTTTCCTTAAAAGAAAGAACAGATTGACTCGCTTCACTGTTGACGCAAAAGCATATACTTGGAGTTGAAGAGCTTCATTAGATACTCTCATTTGTTTCTGTCCAGTTTCTGGGAAGCTATCATTTCAGCAATACAATGCCTCTTAATTTTCTCTTTTTTCCTTAAAGGGCTTTATAAATCTCTGACATTTGAGGCTATCATGGGACAAGCCTTCCCTGTGACATCTTTTTTGAGACAATAAAAAATGCTTCACACCCGTGTCCTTGTCTATGGTTTTCTTTTAGCCTCATCTCCGTGATCATCACTGCTTTCATCTGCTTCTTCATTCTAGCCTTTCGTCCATTCATTCAGGAAGCATTTTTTTTTTTTTAGCACCTGTTAGTAAATAATGGTGTGTTAGGCCCTGAGGAGGTGAGGAGATGAAGACAAAGGCTCTGTCCTCCCAGGGTAGAGGGTGCAGTTCGGAGGTTGAAGATTCAAACAGCGTTAAGAGCCAGGAAGGTTTATGAGCGAGCAGGAGGGGGCCAGGTGCAGGATGGGGTAGTGATTGGGACTGTACGGTAATGAAAAGGACCCATCATGCCGGAAGAAGTCAGTCTTTACACAACTCCATCTGATTGGAACCATCCATATGTGCCGGCCTAGAATTGTCAGAGCTTCCAGTTTGTCAAGAGAAATCAGAAATCCAGATTTCTGTGTGTATGTGTCATCTCTCGATTTTTGAAAAATGCTGACAACTAATTCGTATTCTTCAAAAACATCATGTAGGCCAAACAAAACATGCATGTGGACTGGATTCAACCTATGAGCCTCCAGCTTGGGGAGTTCTGGCCTGGTTAGTGAGGTAAATCACACATGTATGAAATGATTAATTTAAAATGTAGCCCATATGACTAAGGGTCACCCAGGCAGTTTTCCTGCTGGAGGGAAAGGAGGAGGAGGCGGGCTGTGGAAATGGGGGGAAGACGGGCTCCAGGTACATGTACCCTCAGCTGTGCCAGGCATGGTAAAGGGATTTGAGGAAACTGGAGGTGTGTGTCTCATGGTGGGTGGGCTCCGGTGCCAGACTGAAGATGTTAAGATTTAATTTCTATGTCATGAGGAGCCACTAAAGGTTTTTTGATCTACATTTTAGAAAATAAAATCTATTGGGAGGTAAAGGAGTGAAGTACCATGCAAGGAGAAACCATGAGGAGACTCTTGCCTTAGTACTTTAACTGTTTCCCACTCCACCTCCTCTTCCATCCCTTTACACCACATCCAAAACCTGTCTTCCTGACGCCCTTCTAAGAGAAGGTGGCTCCCTGGCCTATCAAGGTAGCTTTAAAGTATGCCAGTGCCCTGAATGAACACGAGAAAATGAAATCAGAGCACAATAGAATAGCACCTCCACCCAAGGAAAAAAAAAAAAAAATGCATAAAAACTCTTAGCTACCACGTCTCGCTGAGTAAAAACCACCACTTAAGAAGCAAATAAGGGCTCGGCACAGTGGCTCACACCTGTAATCCCAGCACTTTGGGAGGCTGAAGCAGACAGATAGCTTGAGCTCACAAATTTGAGACCAATATAGTGAAACCCCATCTCCACAAAAAAAAACAAGATTTAGCCAGGCATAGGGTGTGTGCCTGTAGTCCCAGCTACTCTGGAAGCTGAAGTGGGAGGATAGCTTGAGCCTGGGAGGCGGAGGTTGCAGTGAGCCAAGATCACACACCACTGCACTCCATCCTGGGCAACAGAGTCAGATCTTGTCTTGAAAAAATAAAAATAAAAAACAAATAGGGCATCTCCTTGAGCCATGCAGATCTGTCAGTGGCCTGCATGCCTTTGAAATGGAGGTGCAAGCTGCAGAACCACGTCCTCGTTAACCACACGAGGTGACGAGATGCAGCATAGCAACAGCCACACACAGAAATCACACGCTTTGCCCCAAGATTTATTAGCAGGGCTTTCTCTCTTACGTAGCCAGTAGATGTGCACGTAGAAGGTGACCTTTCATTCTAATCAAGGCAGAAAGGCACTGTTAAAATTAAAAAAAAAAAAAATTAAAAAATAGGAAGGAAGGGTACAATTTTTGGGTTTTAAAAACCATACTGTCTTCCAAATAAACCTAAAATACCAAAAACAAGTGATCCCTCTGTACACAGTGAGTATGTTTGTGCGATGAGAGACTTGTCATCTCTAGACAGCCAGATGCAGTGAGTCCAAGTTGGGGCCAAGCACGTGACTTTCCAGAATCTTCACAGGTGGTTGAAGACCCTACACAGTTTTGCTTAGAAATTAAAACTTAAATGTTTGGCCAATGTCGGCAATTCTTGGTTATTCCACGGTGTTAATTTTCCCAGGCCCTTGTTTTACTTTCTTTCTCCTTCTACCCACATTTTCACTATTTTATTTCGTATCAATACCTCCTGCAGAGAATGAAAAGAAGAAGATAAAGAAGCTGGAACTTTTTTAAAAAATTGCTTTACCTCATAATAAGAGCAATACTAATAATTGCAACACCATTAACAACCACTAGCATTTCTTGGGCCTTTATTGCATTCTAGGTGCTGTTCTAAGTGCTTTACACATACGAATTCATTTAATCCTCACTACCTCCAAGGTACATGCCGTTATCCTCCCATTCTGAGGTGAGAAAACTGAAGCACAGAGAAGTTAGTGCAATACCCAACTCACAGCTAGGAAATATCAGAGGCAAGATTTGAAGTCAAGAAGACTGATTCCAGAGACTTCACTTTTTTTTTTCATTTATTCATTTATTGTGGTAAAATATATATAATACAAAATCTGTCATTTTAACTGTTGCTAACTGTTCAGTTTAATAGCATTAAGAACATTCACATTGTTATGCAACCAAGACTACTACTCATCTCCACACACTTTTTCATCTTCCCATATTGAGAGCCTTTATTCTTAACTACCACTCTATATTACTTCCCCAGTAATACTTAGAGATCTGGAAATATCCACTTGTGGTTATCCTGTCTTCTTTTAACAGAAGATTTCGAGCCCTTTAAGCCTTAGCTTCATTACTTCTCCATTAGTACCCTGTGTTTTGCATGCCTCGCAGCCAGTCCCTCATACCGGGGTCAGTCACACCAACCTCTCCAGGCTCTGAAGTGCTTCAGTCTTTTCCAAAAGATCTGTGTGTTGGCACATGTGTGGGCAATTAGAGCTACATCACCTCTGCTGCCTCCCTTTTAACATTGATTCTAAGCTGCATACTAATTTCAAAAATCTCAAAACCATAACAGAAATTTAAAAGCCATATATCTTAGGCTTAAAGAAATAAACTCCTTCTCCAGGCTGAGATATCATTGTGAAAAAGCTTTGTCCTGGTTCCTCAGCATTCACCCTGTATCGGTCTGGCCCAAGCCTCCTCCCCTCCAGCCTGGATTACTGTGATAACTAGTCCCCCAACTCTCAGTTGCTTGGACAAAGTGGACATCATGAGACGTGGTTCTAGTCCTATAACCTTTAGCAGCTTGCTTAATCTCTCTGAGCCAGCAGACCTTTTGTTCAGCATGAAAGGAGGATAGAAATGACACATAAAGGCAAAATTTCTAGGAGTGCTCAGGCATCCTCAAGATGGCATTTGGAGTTCATTGAGGCCAAAGTCAGAAGAACTTCGAACTATATTAAATGCCTCTTTGTCATTATTTTACCACTTGGCACCCTGTTTTGTTTTGTTTCGTTTTTACTGCTGAGGTATCAGTACTCTCACCCACTACTTGTTGTCCGTGTAAAATCTGCTTGCCCCAGAACTTCACCTCTGGCTCACTTGTTCCCAAATAAGCCCTGGTCCTGCTTCTCATTTATCCTTTCTCCTCAGTTTAAAAATAAAATTTTAACAGAAAATTTAAAACTTGGTTCCACATTCAGTATTATAATGATCTCAACCAACCATTGAAGGGTCTGAATGACTTATTACTATATATCTGAATTATTGTATTCTTATTCTTCGTGTAATTATTATTATAGTATTATTATCTGAATAGCTTTTTACTATAACTCAAAGAATGATGGCCTTAATTTTCTCCAGGTGAATTTACTTAAAAAAAAGAAAAAAAGAAAAAGAAACTTTATAAATCAAATTTAAAGACTCCTAAGCTTCTCTCCCACCCTGCATAATTAGCAACTACTGTGGAGATCTGAATACTTTCTCATCCAGAGTTTGATAGTCTTTTAAAAGTTATTTTAAGGATTATTTTAATCTGGGGACTTGACTTTTCATTAAATACCGCTTTTTAACTGGTTAGCGAATTGTGTGTGTTGGTTTTTTTTCTAGTATGCAAGGTTGCAAGAAAAAAAGTCAACCTGAATAAAATTTCGTCAGAACTCTGGACTTCAGTGTACAGAGGAAAACTAATTTTTAAAGCATCTAATTTCTTCTCTCTGTAAAGAGGATTCCATTAAAGAAATAAACTGATTTGTTCTGTTATTTGAAGTATAGAGAAAAACCTAATTAAATGTTAAAATCTCTCCCCATGTTTACCCCCAAGACTGTCAGGAATACATATTGTCAGCCAAACCCGCTGGTGCCAGTACTGAAGGTTCACACTTCAGGTTGGAAAAGTTGCTTCTAGTTCTCCTTTCAAACCTCAACTTTCTGGACCTCTAGAAGCAGGTAGAAGAGTTCTTGTTTTGTTTGCTCTTTGTTTTGTTGCTTCTGGTTTCAGAGAACCCAGAAGAATGGAGATTTTGAAAGTGAATTTGAGGTCTGCTGTAAACCTTCAAGGGCTCTTTCCTGTTAGGATTGTGGGGTTGTCTTCTGGGAATGTATTTAAGATGTGTGGTGGTTTGGGAAAGAGGAGGATGTATGAAAGTAAACATTTCATGAGCTTCTGCTTTGCAGTTTAACTTACTAATAGACAAAACTTCTGACCATTTCCTGTGTATCCTAAAGGACCAATTTGCCACCAGCTCCCCAGTCCCACGGCCTCTCTTTTTCCAGCTAATCCTGACCACTCCCCCCAACACCATTTTTTTTTTTTTTAACATTAAAGCCACTCATTCAATGTGCAACAGTGTTTGTATTTGCCAGCACCTTACTGCATTAAGTGTGCTGTGACTTTTTGGCTTAATTTATGGGGTAGCTGGTTTTCATGCTTTATGTTTTGACAAATGCCACCCACTATTATATGCCGAGAACTTAAAGATCCTTTGGCTCTCCAGAGGATAGAAGCGGAGGAAGGGAGACTGGCAAAAGGGCTTAGAAGATGCCTACAGACCTATAGGAACTTTTGATTTCCACTTGCTGATTTTCTTTAGCTTCAGATTCATTAAGGGTATGTTGGCAAATCATACTCATCTGTAAGAACACTCGAATAAGTTCCTTGTTGCTGTCTACTACATGAGAGTCAATTTGACAAACAGCTAATTTTTTTAAGGAATTCTGCAGTTGGATTTCCACACAGTAAAAAGATCAGTAGAGGGCAGAGATTTGGCTGGGGGCCTGGGGGCAGGGTGGTGGGGCAGGGGGACTAACAAACATGTATTCCTGTTGCTGCCTATGCAATGTATATCTACCAACATACGTTAAACACACACACACATACACGTGCGCATAGCAAAACACTGCTAGGCATTATGTGTGAGATGAGGAACAAGACACAGTTCTTGCTTTAGGGTCAGTCTCATAAGATTGTAAACTATGAGCCCAAGTGCCTGAATTATAAGACAGAGTGTGGAATGTATATATAATTAATATATACACTGGGCAATCTACTTAGTGTAATGTAACAATGCGGGTTCCCAGGCCCCACCCCAGACTCACTGAATCTGAATCTCTGGGAGTACAATCCAGCAATCCATGTTTTAATAAGCTCCTATGTTTTAACAAGAATATCCAGATAATTCTTTTTCCTGCTATAGTTTGAGAACCGTTGCTCTAAACTGCAATTCTCAGGCCAGTCTAACTAACCTTCATGATAGGCATTATTATCCAACTCACAGGTAAGGAAATAGAGAGTCAGAGGGATTAAGTAACTTTGCCTAAAATCATCCTGCTAACATTATGGCAGTCTAGATCCAATCCCAGTTCTGTTGAACCGCATATTGTCTGCATCCTCCATCTACCCCTGGCTGCCTCATCCTAGAAACTATTGTCAACCACATATAAGCCATTTTTCTAAGATTTCGTTCCTGGGCTTCCACTTTTCATCTTACTCTTTCTGCCTAATGAAAAAAGTATTCACTTTAACCATTTTACCACTGCCGCAGTGCCCCATAGTTGTCACCATTATAAAGCTGAGGTACCAATGACACTTGATTTGTTTTCCTTGCTATGTCATCACCAGTCAGTTGATATCACCAGCCGTATTCTTGTATCTAATTAGTCCAACATCCTCTCATATTGTTGAATCATATTCAGATTCAAGGTGAAGAATAAAACGTTATATTTCAATACGAATTCAATTCCATCAGTAAATGTTTATTGCCAGGTATCATTTACCTAATACTGTGTTCTATGCTGTAATGTAGTGGTGCTCAAAATGTGGCCCCTGGATCAACAGTATCACCTGGGGACTTTTTAGATATGTAAAGTATTGGGCCCCACACTGGACCTTCTGAATCAGAGACTCTGGGAATGTGGCCCAGCAATATGTACTTTTAAAACCCTTCCAGATTATTCTAGTGCACATTAAAGTTTGAGAGCCACTGCTATAATGGCTAAGAGAAGTTAGAGACATGGTCTTTACTCTTCAAGAGATTACCATCTATTTTCTCTTGCCCACCTGTCAGTGTCTGAATTCAAACTGGAATTTCTGATAGCTAAGAGCTGACAGCGGTATAATGATTTTGTTTTACTATGTCTGCTAGATTCAGAAATGCCTCCGGCAGCTCTTTGTGGGATTCTTTTCTTTTTATTATTTTAATGAGAGTCAATCACTCATTTATAAAACCTCTTACAGAAGTTAAAGTGTGTTTCAGATGACAATTATACTTTTTTATTTCTCCATGGATCTCATTTGCAAAGAATTCTTATGGAACTGAATTGTTTTGTTTGTGTAGGCAGTCATTTGCCATGTGGTGATCTTGAAAACAGACTAAATAAATGGTTTGGATGGTGATGTCATGGATAGTGGTAATTAAAGCAAGGATAATGTGGAAGGCTGTACTTCTTAAACCACCCAGGGACCAGACCAACTCCTGAAATCCTGGGTCATAGTTTAAAGATTTTTACATGACCATACCATATTTATAGCCAGTCATTACTTGTTTTCTCACAGGATATTCTGTTTCAAAAGAATATTTGTCTTCTTCAGAAGACACATAAAAATGTGTGTCCCATACACATATTGAGTGAGATTCCTCAGTCAAGTGTGCTTTGTATACAGAAGGGCAAACATGGACTGTGATTAGGTTAACTGTCACAGGGCCACTGAGATGCATATTCCCAGGGCACCAGTCACCTAGAATACAGGAGCTTTGCAACTCTGAAGCCCTGGCTACGTTTCTGATCTTGTTTGTGGTTGGTTGGTTGGTTGGTTTTAAATAGGGAAATTTTAGCTTCACAGTTGAACTAAACTAAGATATCCCTATTCAAACTGAATTATCATGACCCTTTCCCTCTTCTTGCCTTTCTTGGCATTTATAAAAGTTATTCTGGCCTCCCTGTGGCGCAGGTGAAAGTCTAGAAACTCATACCTTGGAAAGCAGGTAACTAAGCACCCTGGTGAAGGTGTATATATAAGAAAGGTGGAGGCTTTTGGAATGTCTGTTGAATCCCTGGCTCTGATTCTTCCCATTCCTCCATTAGTATACATGATTAAGGATAGTGAGTGATTTTCAGGTAAATTCACATCATCTAAAATGCTGTCAAATAATCTGAATTTTGCAGATTTGATTCAGATCTGCAAACCTTCATAATAGGTTTTTTTTTTTGTTTTTTTTTTTTTTTTTGAGACAGAGTCTTGCTCTGTCACCCAGGCTGGAGTGCAGTGGCCGGATCTCAGCTCACTGCAACCTCCGCCTCCCAGGTTTACGCCATTCTCCTGCCTCAGCCTCCTGAGTAGCTGGGACTACAGGCGCCCGCCACCTCGCCCAGCTAGTTTTTTGTATTTTTTAGTAGAGACGGGGTTTCACCATGTTAGCCAGGATGGTCTCAATCTCCTGACCTCGTGATCCACCTGTCTCGGCCTCCCAAAGTGCTGGGATTACAGGCTTGAGCCACTGCGCCCGGCCCAGATACAGGTTTATTTAATGTAAATATAAGCCCTTAGGGGGAAGGAAGGAACAACTAGAATTCACAAGATTATCTAGATGATTCAATTTTTAGTAGTATACTGGTTTGTTAATAAACTGATTAATAATTAACTAGTTTAAAAACTGTACTGCACACTGAGTAGGTGCTAAATATATACCACACTACTTTGAAATAGTCTCTGTGATCTCTATTCAAGCCTTGAGTGAAGTGGGCTGACATTTCAAAGAGGCTTTAATGGCCACCCAGGAGGACTCTGGGCATAGTACAATAGAGAAGCACAGTAGAGAAGCACAATATTAGTAAACAGATGCAATCAAAACTGTCCCTACCCTACCACCCAGGCAAGTCATTCATGTCCTTGTGTCAGTCTGTGTCCCAAAGACCCAAGGCACCTCCAAGAACCTTTTTTTTTTTTGAGACGGAGTCTCGCTCTGTCGCCCAGGCTGGAGTGCAGTGGCCGGATCTCAGCTCACTGCAAGCTCCGCCTCCTGGGTTCACGCCATTCTCCTGCCTCAGCCTCCTGAGTGGCTGGGACTACAGGTGCCCGCCACCTCGCCCGGCTAGTTTTTTGTATTTTTTTAGTAGAGACGGGGTTTCACTGTGTTAGCCAGGATGGTCTCAATCTCCTGACCTCGTGATCCGCCCGTCTCGGCCTCCCAAAGTGCTGGGATTACAGGCTTGAGCCACCGTGCCCGGCCCCAAGAACCTTTTTAAGTGCCTCCACAGCATAAGCTTTAAAGTCAAGCCAACCTGAATCCACCATTAATGATGGGAATTTAGGAATAACTACTTCATAAAATTGTGAAAGATTACATGGAGCATATGTAAAACTCCAAGGCAATCAGAGAAATGCACATTTAATCAAAGAAATATCATTTTTTTTGCATGTCAAACTGGCAAATTTTTTAATGGTGATACCTGGTATTGACAAAGATACAGTGAATGAGGAGGTGTACTTGCACGCTGCTAGTAGATGTGTAAAGGGCCTTTAAGGCAGTTTTGCCATGTTATTATAAACCTGGATGGAGGCATAGTGAGATAAACATGAATGATGAGAGAAAGAGCCTGTGTGTGTGTGTGTGTGTGTGTCAGAGAGACAGATATAGTATCTTTTGACTCAGTAAACACATTTAACTACAAAACATCATCTGAACTAACACACAAGTCTATCTAGATTCTATAACAGTTTAATGTAAATATTCCTATATCTTGATATAGGAATATTAATGTTGGATTAGTGGGTGCTGCCAAATAACCCACTGCAAGTTTCATATAATACATAGTATATGTATCAGTTTACTCTTCTAAAACATGAAAAATTCTGAAACAATAATTTTTTGTTTTTTGTTTTTTTGAGACTGAGTCTTGCTCTGTTGCCCAGGCTGGAGTGCAGTTGTACCATCTCAGCTTACTGCAACTTCCATCTCCCAGGTTCAAGCGATTCTCCTGCCTCAGCCTCCCAAGTAGCTGGGATTACAGGCACCCACCACCATGCCTAGCTAGTTTTTGTATTTTTAGTAGAGATGGGGTTTCACCATGTTGACCAGGCTGGTCTCGAAGATGTTTCTTCTCTTTGTGATTTCAGAGGTTATTTTGTGAATTCACAGGTACCACTCCCAAGAAAGTTCAGCTTGCTCTCACCCTCGCCCAGCAGGTGGCACTGTGAAATAGAAGGACGTGACAGTGCAGGGAGCTGCCGTTCTGCTCCACAAACCCAGATAGAATGTTAGCAAGTACCCACATGATTTGGGCACTTCATAATAGATCAGTTGACATACTTGAAAGCCTCATACAAGTCTAGTGCCTCAAACAAGTTTTGTTCATTTAGTTTCATGTATTCTGTAAGCTCCTGCTTCCTTTAAGGCTCAGCGGCGTCAAGTGCTCACATAGTGAGCATTAGCACAGTGCTCTTCCAGCATCAGCAGGACCACCTAGGTCCTTCAAAAAGGTGCAATTCTATTTCTGCACATGGATGTTAGCTGCATTCTTTCTATCATGTGTAGGGAATGCCACACTCTCCTCATCCTGGTGTAGGCATTATTGCCCCTCCTGCTTGGGAAAAGATCTATTAACTTCTTGAATAAATTACCTAATTTGTGCAACAGCCTTAACTGAGCCAGCCATTAGCTGCCCACGTAATGCTCAGCTGCTCTGTTCTAAGCAGGCAAGTGGTTAAGAGAAAGGAAATCGCTGGTTGTGTGTTCCAGGCCTTTCTTTTTGGAAAGACACTTTTTCTTCTCCTCTGATAGTGGTGTTTTGGATTTCTGATACAGCAGCCAGTGGAATCAATGTCACAGTCTAAAAACTAGTGGTTCCTTCAGGCTTTAGTCTCCTGGGACACCAGACAGTTTATACTCATAAGAACTTTCACTGCTTCTCACAGACATTAATAGTTTCCTGGCACTGCCTATCAGGAAATGTCGTCATGGTCTGGAGGAACCAATAAAAATACAAGTAACCTGTTTTGACAGATCTCTTTTCTGCCAGAAATTTCAGAATTTGTGGTAAGAGGAGGTGGCAGAGTGGAGGGCCAGTCTATTTGTGAGGGCATAGGCAGAAATATTTGCCTTACGAGAGGTAGCTGGTATCTACCCTGGATATGAGAAACAGAGGACTCGCACTATCCAGTTCATTTTGTGGGAAAGTTAAAAAAAAAAAAAATCTGGTTTCATAGGGTAATTAAAGTCTATAGTACATTAAGATATTTTTCTTTTTTTCTTCTTATTTCAGACATAATTCTTAACTTGTTTGATCCTCAAATAAAAAGCTCATGCATTAAAAATTAACAGTATTTGATTAAGGATGTACACGTGGCACTGTCATAAGGTATGCGGAAAGAAGCCGTGGATTTGGACAGTGATACCAAACAGCTAACACGAAGTTCTCTGTGCTTACTCCTGTTACGGCCAGAGCATGATTCTGAATTCCTTTAATGTGAGAAACACTGAATATCATCCTTTGTTAACTGAAGTTAGATTTTGTGGGGAGGTCAGTTGTTTCTCTCTTGCAAGTTTGTGGGGAAAATTGATCACCATAATACTTGAAAAAGAGTGTGATTACAGTAAAACTAATAGAGATATCTGAAATGATTGTTTGATCTCTTCTAACCAATGAAATTTTAAAGAAAATTTTATACTAGTGCCAATTTTGAGTCCTCTGCTTTTACTTAGGACTTGAGTATTAAATAATGTTGATTTATTCTCCCCATCAGTTTAGTTTTCAACTCAAGTACATTTTAAGGTATAAAACTTACAGATAAACCTTGTGCCAATTTAAGTGGATGTATGGGGTTGTAATAAGATACTGCCCATCCCCCTCAAAAGTTGTCTAGGAATAAAGACTTCATATCATTGTGAGTTTTGAGTTTCTTTTTTTTTTTTTTTTTTTTTGAGACGGAGTTTCGCTCCTTTGGGCCAGGCTGGAGTGCAATGGCGCGATCTCGGCTCACTGCAACCTCCGCCTCCCAAGTTCAAGCAATTCTCCTGCCTCAGCCTCCCAAGTAGCTGGGATTACAGGCGCCCGCCACCACGCCTGGCTAATTTTGTATTTTTAGTAGAGACCGGGTCTCACCATGCTGGCCAGATAGTCACGAACTCCTGACTTCAAGTGATCTGCCCGCCTTGGTCTCCCAAAGTGCTGGGATTATAGGCATGAGCCACCACGCCTGGCCTGTGGTTTTCTTTGTATATGATTTTCCTTATTAAATTCTCACTATGTGATGCCCTTTTTTTGTTTTGCTTTTAAGCTGTTCAGTTATACAGAAAAAATTAAGCCAAGTTCTTTTTCTGTTTTTTTTTTTTTTTATTTACGTTCTAAGGTACATGTGCACAACGTGCAGGTTTGTTACATATGTATACATGTGCCATGTTGGTGTGCTGCACCCATTAACTCGTCATTTACATTAAGTATATCTCCTAATGCTATCCCTCTCCACTCCCCCGACCCCACGACAGGCCCCAATGTGTGATGTTCCCCTTCCTGTGTCCAAGTGTTCTCATTGTTCAATTCCCACCTGTGAGTGGGAACATGCGGTGTTTGGGTTTTTTGTCCTTGCAATAATTTGCTGAGAATGATGGTTTCCAGCTTCATCCATGTCTCTACAAAGGAAATGAACTCATCCTTTTTCGTGGCTGCATAGTATTCCATGGTGTATATGTGCCACATTTTCTTAATCCAGTTTATCATTGATGGACATTTGGGTTGGTTCCAAGTCTTTGCTATTGTGAATAGTGCCACAATAAACATACATGTGTATGTGTCTTTATAGCAGCATGATTTAAAATCCTTTGGGTATATCCCCAGTAATGGGATGGCTGGGTCAAATGGTATTTCTAGTTCTAGATCCTTGAGGAGTCACCACACTGTCTTCCACAATGGTTGAACTAGTTTACAGTCCCACCAACGGTGTAAAAGTGTTTCTGTTTCTCCACATCCTCTCCAGCACCTGTTGTTTCCTGACTTTTTAATGTTCGCCATTCTAACTGGTATGAGATGGTATCTCATTGTGGTTTTGATTTGCATTTCTCTGATGGCCAGTGATGATGAGCATTTTTTCATGTGTCTGTTGGCTGCATAAATGTCTTCTTTTGAGAAGTTTCTGTTCATATCATTTACCCACTTTTTGATGGGGTTTTTTTGTTTTTTTCTTGTAAATTTCTTCGAGTTCTTTGTAGATTTTGGATATTAGCCCTTTGTCAGATGAGTAGATTGAAAAAATTTTCTCCCATTCTGTAGGTTGCCTCTTCACTCTGATGGTAGTTTCTTTTGCTGTGCAGAAGCTCTTTAGTTTAATTAGATCCCATTTGTCGATTTTGGCTTTTGCTGCCGTTGCTTTTGGTGTTTTAGACATGAAGACCTTGCCCATGCCTAGCCCTGAATGATATTGCCTAGGTTTTCTTCTAGGGATTTTATGGTTTTAGGTCTAACATTTAAGTCTTTAATCCATCTTGAATTAATTTTCGTATAAGGTGTAAGGAAGGGATCCAGTTTCAGCTTTCTACTTATGGCTAGCCAGTTTTCCCAGCACCGTTTACTAAATAGGGAATCCTTTCCCCATTTCTTGTTTTTGTCAGGTTTATCAAAGATCAGATGGCTGTAGATGTGTGGTATTATTTCTGAGGGCTCTGTTCTGTTCCATTGGTCTATATCTCTGTTTTGGTACCAGTACCATGCTGTTTTGGTTACTGTAGCCTGCAGTATAGTTTGAAGTCAGGTAGTGTGATGCTTCCAGCTTTTTTCTTTTGGCTTAGGATTGTCTTGGCAACGTGGGCTCTTTTTTGGTTCCATGTGAACTTTAAAGTAGTTTTTTCCAATTTTGTGAAGAAAGTCATTGGTAGCTTAATGGGGATGGCATTAAATCTATAAATTACCTTGGGCAGTATGGCCATTTTCACGATATTGATTCTTCCTATCCATGAACATGGAATGTTTTTCCATTTGTTTGTGTCCTCTTTTATTTCGTTGAGCATGGTTTGTAGTTCTCCTTGAAGAGGTCCTTCACATCCCTTGTAAGTTGTATTCCTAGGTATTTTATTCTTTTTGAAGCAATTGTGAATGAGAGTTCACTCATGATTTGACTCGCTGTTACTGGTGTATAACAATTGTGATTTTTGTACGTTGATTTTGTATCCTGAGACTTTGCTGAAGTTGCTTATCAGCTTAAGGAGATTTTGGGCTGAGACGATGGAGTTTTCTAAATATATGGACATGTCATCTGCAAACAGGGACAATTTGACTTCCTCTTTTCCTAACTGAATACCCTTTATTTCTTTTTCCTGCCTGCTTGCCCTGGCCGGAACTTCCAACACTGTGTTGAATAGGAGTGGTGAGAGAGGGCATCCCTGTCTTGTGCCAGTTTTCAAAGAGAATGCTTCCAGGTTTTGCCCATTCAGTATGATATTGGCTCTGGGTTTGTCATAAATAGCTCTTATTATTTTAAGATACGTCCCATCAGTACCTAATTTATTGAGAGTTTTTAGCATGAAGGGCTGTTGAATTTTGTCAAAGGCCTTTTCTGCATCTACTGAGATAATCATGTGGTTTTTGTCTTTGGTTCTGTTCATATGTGGATTATGTTTATGGATTTGCATATGTTGAACCAGCCTTGCATCCCTGGGATGAAACCCACTTGATCATGGTAGATAAGCTTTTTGATGTGCTGCTGGATTTGGTTTGCCAGTATTTTATTGAGGATTTTTGCATCAATGTTCATCAGGGATATTGGTCTAAAATTCTCTTTTTTTGTTGTGTCTCTGCAAGGCTTTGGTATCAGGATGATGCTGGCCTCATAAAATGAGTTAGGGAGGATTCCCTCTTTTTCTATTGATTGGAATAGTTTCAGAAGGAATGGTACCAGCTCCTCCTTGTACCTCTGGTAGAATTCGGCTGTGAATCCGTCTGGTCCTGGACTTTTTTTGGTTGGTAGGCTATTAATTATTTCCTCAATTTCAGAGTCTGTTTTTGGTCTATGCAGGGATTCAACTTCTTCCTGGTTTAGTCTTGGGAACCCTCCCAAGTAGCTGGGATTACAGACGCCCACCTGTGTATGTGTCCAGGAATTTATCCATTTCTTCTAGATTTTCTAGTTTATTGCATAGAGGTGTTATAGTATTCTCTGATGGTAGTTTGTATTCCCATGGGATCGGTGGTGATATTCCCCCTTATCATTTTTTATTGCATCTATTTGATTCTTCTCTCTTTTCTTCTTTATTAGTCTTGCTAGCGGTCTATCAATTTTGTTGATCTTTTCAAAAAACCAGCTCCTGGGATTCATTGATTTTTTGAAGGGTTTTTTGTGTCTCTGTCTCCTTCAGTTCTGCTCTGATCTTAGTTATTTCTTGCCTTCTGCTAGCTTTTGAATGTGTTTGCTCTTGCTTCTCTGGTTCTTTTAATTGTGATGTTAGGGTGTCAATTTTAGATCTTTCTGCTTTCTCTTGTGGGCATTTAGTGCTATAAAGTTCCCTCCACACACTGCTTTAAATGTGTCCCAGAGATTCTGGTATGTTGTGTCTTTGTTCTCATTGGTTTCAAAGAACATCTTTATTTCTGCCTTTATTTCATTATGTACCCAGTAGTTATTCAGGAGCAGGTTGTTCAGTTTCCATGTAGTTGAGTGGTTTTGAGTGAGTTTCTTAGTCCTGAGTTCTAGTTTGATTGCACTGTGGTCTGAGAGACAGTTTGTTATAATTTCCGTTCTTTTACATTTGCTGAGGAGTGCTTTACTTCCAACTATGTGGTCAATTTTGGAATAAGTGCAATGTGGTGCTGAGGCGAATGTATATTCTGTTGATTTGGAGTGGAGGGTTCTGTAGATGTCTATTAGGTCCACTTGGTGCAGAACTGAATTCAATTCCTGGATATCCTTGTTAACTTTCTGTCTCATTGATCTAATGTTGACAATGGGGTATTAAACTCGCCCATTATTATTGTGTGGGAGTCTAAGTCTCTTTGTAAGTCTCTAAGGACTCGCTTTATGAATTTGGGTGCTCCTGTATTGGGTGCATATATATTTAAGATAGCTCTTCTTGTAAAATAAAGGGATGGAGGAAGATCTACCAAGCGAATGGTAAACAAACAAAGGCGGGGTTTGCAATCCTAGTCTCTGATAAAACAGACTTTAAACCAACAAAGATCAAAAGAGACAAAGAAGGCCATACATAAAGCCAAGTTCTTTTTCTAAAAGAAAGGGGTTTGTTTTTAAGAGAAGCTACTCTCTTTTTTTCTTTTTTCTTTTCTTTTTTTTTTTTTGGATGGATTAGCATTTCCAAACTTTCTTTTTAAGTTCTTGTAACTACCCCCTATTTCAGACATACCACTATCAATCTATGCTGGGGAAGTAAAGAAAAGAAGTTAGATTTTATCCTGATTTTCTCTTACTCACTTCATCTCCTGAGAGCTGCATTTGCTACATAACTAGCTGGGTAAGATGGAGAAACTTGTACTCTTGTATGTCAAGAAGGCAGTAAGGGACAGGGACTGTGACCTCCTGTGTTCTGTTGGGAAGAACTGCCTCAGTAATGCTCAGTTCCTGCCAAGACTGCCATCCTCCCCATCTTACTGTAGCCTGGCCTTCACCTGAGAAAGACAGTCAAAGTAGATACTGTTTCCTCTTCCTGAGCCTGCCTGGATTTCAAAGCATTCACTAAAATGTACATGGGAGAAGGATGGGGGGGGCAGAGTTCAGAAAAGCCCAAGGTGTGAGTCTTCTCCTCCTGGTTCCAGTCAGAGCCAAGCCCCATTTTTGATGTCCTCAGGCGAGTGTTGAAGTCAACTTGTGGACACATCTTTATCCTGGACAGATGTTCCTTGGTCCATTCTCAGGTCCTTCTTTTATTCTGCTCCAAAATTGCTCTTTCCTGGCCAAGAATGCTCCTTCCCAGATGATCCTTGTCTGGCGCTCCCTCCTGACTTTTCACCTCTTATTGTCTTCTTCCTGCCCTAGCCCCTTTTCCTGTCAGCTCTCAAGGCTTACACTTATTGGGCACCCAACTTCATTATTTCCCAAGTGTGAACCAGTGGCCCATCAACCAGGTGTCTTCAGGGGGACTTTGCCATATCACCTAATTACATTTTTACAATTTGGTGTCTTCTTCAGCAGACTGAAACTGAAGTATAATGAACTCTCATCTGCAGCAGTTCAGAGGACCATTTGTCTCTGTGGCAAACTAATTAGCACATGTTAGGATAAAACTGTCATCTTTGATGGACTTAAAACTGTCATTCTTCCAGAAGAGAAAGATGGACTCATCACCCACTTTAGTGTGACATGGACCTCATTTTAAGACCAAACACTAGGCAATAAGCTGTGAACTAAAGGTCTACTGATCTTGGCCACTCTAATCTCATATGCCAAAATCTTTCAGCTCTATCTCCCCAAGCCCAGACCCAAGGATTATTCACTCAGAAATGGAATGTATGTAAAATTGATAGGAGATTATTTTCTCATTGGCCTCCTGCCCTAATTCATTCTGTGCATTTCCAAATCTGAGCTCAAACTTGAACATGACTTTGAGAGCTCTCCTTGATTCAGGCTTGGAGCTCAAGAAACAGTTGTCTCTGGCTGACTTCCTGGATTCCCGCTTTCTAGATGGCCCTTAATGGTGTCTGATTTTCTCTTATGACTGATTTCATCAACTGAGGCATTTGCAATGGTGCAATATCTTGCATTGCTTTGTAAAGTTGTGACTCCTTCTCTGGCATCCAGTTCCAGCATTTTAACTGTCAACCGACCATCGCACCCCACTTCCAACCCCCAGCTGGTACAGTCTTCTTTGCAACAATTAGGAAATCTGGGTTGCCTTCCAAAAATATGGGCTTGCTTGAACACAGCCAAAATACAGAATATGTACTAGACAGAGGTGATGAGGACTTATTACCTGATCTCACTTGATAATGTATTGTTATTTATTTTGGACAGCTTGCTAAAGAACAGAGGTTCTCACATTCTAGGGACTCATGAATCACTTCAATATGAGAAATAATCCTTTACTTCCACCATAAACTACCTACCCACTTCCTCTAACTTGTCACTGAAAACCTCGCCAGAGGAGTGAACATTGAGGCTGCTTTTGTCACAGGGTAGTGAGAATAATGATGATAGCATATGTTTGAAGAGCACTTTTAAAAGTGTTTTTTATGTCCACTTCCTTAACATATATCTTGATTAATATCAGAGGCAAAACATAATTAGTTTATGTGTATGTTCATAATAAAATGGAAACCATGATGTTTCTTTCATCTGCCCACCACTTTTTAAGTATGCTGTTATATTATAGAACAGGGAAGAACTAGTACCAGGAGTCACAAATTATAGCCTGTGGGCCAAATCTGGTCTGCCACCTGTTTTTATAAATAAAGTTTTATTGGAACTCCACTATACTCATTTATTTATGTATTATCTGACTATTTTCATCCTACAACAGGAAAATTGAGTTCTTGTGATAGAGACTGCATGGCCTACAGAGGTTGAAATATTTACTATCAAGTCCTTCACAAAAAAAGTTTGCTGGCCCAGGACAGCAAAATGAAGCAAGCTGTCCTGTCATGAAAGTATACATTTAAATACAAACAGGGTAAATGTTGTCTGTAGCTTCCTAGAAAAGATTAGGGTAGAGGAGATTGTGGGGACTTGTAGGCTTAGGTCAAGAAAACAGAAATCTTGAGGTTTTCTCTTCAGATCCAAAATGAAATAAGGAACTTGAGTCCAGGATGCAAGAGAGGGAATTCTATGAGTAAATATCTTCATTTAGCACAGTTTGTTAGTGCTCCTCAAAGGCCAGGAAGTTTTCCATGCCAGTAAGAAACCTTGAGGGAGCCTAGGAAATAACCTACTGATCTGTCTTCTAACATGACAGCCAGTGTTCACTCTGCGTTCAAATAAAGAGCAGGGTGCGTACTGGGCAAGACCTGTTTGATTCCTCTGTGGGTCTTGGCACCAGGAGGGCTTTATTAAGAACCTTTCCACTAACTGTTTTTAAGCTTATGTCCCTTTGCTTTTAAAACACCAGAGTTCAACATTCATTACCTTTCTTCCCTTTGATTGCCCACTGAAGTTTTCACAGAGGAAGTAATGGTTTTCCTGTTTCCTTTCCGTGGGGCCATTTTGCATGCCATGGTTCTCCTTCCCTTTTTTCAGTCTTGCATGCAAGTAAAAGCAAGTTGTCTTCTACTTTTAACTGCGGGAAAAGGTTTGTGGGGGCCTTTTTTTTCCCCTTCCCTCCTCCACAACTGGAAAATATGAGGCAGATCCTGTTTATGTATGCTGTAACCTCAAAAAGAGCTGATACACTGTTGTCATTAAAGAAGAATCCCAAGCTGTTTATCCTGCAGTGGAGTACCAGAGCTGTAAATCTGACAGCCCCCCTGGGCCCTCCAGGCACAGACTGTGGAGAGCTCTTCACTGCTTTCCCAGGCCAGCTCCGAAATGCAAGGCAAAGGTTTCTGTTGCTGAATCCCTACACTCTGGGAACAGACAAGATGTCAAATGTTGTGGCTTTATTAAAAATCAGGGGCTTTCTTCCCTTGTATTAACTTGTTCTTTGAAGTCTGTTTTCCAGAGGGCTTTTCTACTCTAAAATGTAACTTCAATACCTATCTTTGTGCTACTTTCTTCTCTGTGGATCTCTTACCATGTTCCAGAAATCATTTTTCAAATTTATTGTATACCCAATATGTTTGGCAAAATTTTAATAAAATAAGCTTTCTTATTTATCTAAAAACTAGTAAAAACTAGCTTTAGAAATACATCTTTCTGTTGAAGTTTCATTCCCAACTTTTTTTAATCTTATTTTCTATTCATGTGCAACATTTGACTTTTTTTTTTTTTTTGAAACAAAGTCTCGCTCTGTCATCCAGGCTAGAGTACAATGGCACGATTTCGGCTCACTGCAACCTCTGCCTCCTGGGTTCAAGCGGTTTTCTTGCCTCAGCCTCCAGAGTAGCTGGGATTCCAGGCGCGCATGACCACGCCTGGCTAATTTTTGTCTTTTTAATAGAGACAGGGTTTCACCGTGTTGGCCAGGCTGGTCTCGAACTCCTGACCTGAAGTGATCCACTGGCCTCATCCTCCCAAAGTGCTGGGATTATAGGCATGAGCCCACACGCCTGGCCTGATTTTCTTTTATAATAATGATTTTTTATAAAGCTATGTTTGTATAAAGCTATTTTAATTGCTTATTTTTTTAGGATTTATTTTATTGGTCTATGTTAGTTCCCTTTGTTTTGGTTTATCCTGGGGTCAAACCCAGATTCTCCTTACAAGGATTACATTAGATAGAGATCGTCAAAACCAGAAATGATCAACCTGAAATACTTCCTGGTCAGCTTTTGCTAAAAGAAGATATATCAATGCAATATGATTACCTTTCAAATAATAGACTTCTAATTTATTGTATAGCCAGTATGACACAAGAGAACAATCTAGAACGTGCTAGTTGCTGCCACAGAAACGGATACAGAGACAACCCACAGTCTGGTTCTCATCCTTGTGTCCTTTACCTTACAGGAGAGAAGGGCTTACGATAATGAGCAGAGATTTTGCTTTTTTTTTAGGAAGCTTAGGAGTTAGGAAGACCATAATTTGTTCTTTAAACATCTCTTGCATTTTTATAAGTTCTCTTACCTTCGAAGCTTTATTCGAAGCTTCGGGTTTTTGCTTTTTACTTCCTATCCCAATCTTTGTCTTCTGTTTTCTTTTTTTTTTTTTTTAACTGTCTCCTATACCCGCTGATGGCAGACTCTGTTTTCTTTTATCTTCTTTTCCTTAATACACAAGAATTATATGAAGCAATGTCTATAATATAAATTCTTGGAAAAATTACACAACATGGTAATAACTAATTATAAAGGGGATTTGGGGAGAATTTCATCCCACAGTGATAGTAACATCGTTGGACCTGAAACCAGGACCTACTGATGACTGACCTGGGGCAATTTATCTCTGAGCTTCTGACTTTCCTTATCTATAAACTTATCTTAAACTCTGCAAGCTTCTTGAGCCAATCCTTCTTGGGTATTAAGATTCAGTTCGGGAGAGCTGAGCTGGAGCCTGGAAATCTTCATTTCTGATAAGCTCTCCAGGCAATAGGCCCTCAGACCTCACTTTGAAGACACAAAACTATATCATCTCTAAGATCCTTTCCTGCCTACAATTCTGTGATTCTGAGTCTTCTTTCAACTACATGGCTTTGGGCAGGGCTGATGCTTCCTGGAAATTCACTGTTTCATCTGCCATATGTATAATTAAGAAATATATTTGTTCGTTATCTTGCCCGGAAAACCCTTAAAAATGTAAACAATAATTTTGATCAGAGTTAAGTACCTCTTTTTGTCACTGCTCAGTGGAGGCTTGTCTGTTTCATTCCTTTAATCTCTCATCATATGCTTATCTCTGTAAATATATTTTTCCTCTCTAAAGGCCTCTCAGATGCTTTTCATCCTTCTGAAAGAATGTTTAAAGCCGAAGTCCAGGTGCTTACACTTTTGGACTTAATAACTGAGCCGTTTCTACTCACCGCCCCCCCCACCACCCTTCTTTTCCTTTTATCATTGTCAGCATGTGTTGAGCCCCTCTGATGGACAGCTTCACATCTACTTTATGCTTTGCTATTTCTGTTATATTGCAAAATCCTATCTAATCTGTGGGTTACCATATCTACCCAGTTGCTTTTGACATGCTTTCGAGGTTTCATCCCCACTGAATGTCAGTCTTCTGAGTTATTTTTTCCTGGATACTTGTACTTCATTGTATTTTGCCAGACTGAACTCATGGTGTACTTTGCTGTTCATTTTTCTAATCTCCAGGGATCCATGAATATTGTTTGACCTCACCTCTGTTTCTTCTACCATCTCCACCTTTAGTGCCATCTGAGGAACTTATTAATGTAACTTCTTCTCAGATTTCCAGGTCATTAATAAAGTTGTTTAATAAGACCTTTTATGCAGCCTGGGAATTATTCAGACTTACTCAGTTTTTACAGCTCTGCTATTATTTCTTGCCCACTGTTATGTCCTGTATAGTTAAGGATGCAATAGAGAGAAAGATTACTTTTCAAATTGCAGTTCCTGCAAGAGATGTCTCTTCCCAGAAGACCCTTTACTGTTCCACATAAGAAATCAAAACTCTCATTTAATTAGAGAGGGCTTTCGGAACAAGGCTGGCCAGGGTACGCTTACATAAGCTTGTTTGCAGATTCCAGTTAGGTCTCCCAAGGTCACAGACAGCTGTGTTTTGCATTTAGCGTCCTTTGAAAGAAGAGTAGATGCTTGGATAGCTTGTACTTGACATACAGAGAACTTAGGGACTGCATACTTTCACATGTTGCTCATAGGTTCCAAGCAAATGGCAACACACCATCATGCAGAAACTCTCTATCTGCCATTATCCTGTGAGCTCCCAATCAGTGACGCATGGTGTTCTTAAGAAGTAGACTCAGGGAACAACCAAAGTCATTTCTTTCTCTTACAATCTGAGAAGCAAGTATGTTTGTACTTCACTGAGAGTGTTTCAGGACAACAACCAGATTTAAAAATAAGAGTAGTTACACACGAAAAGGTGGTTAGCTGTTAAGCCATGGCTGGATTTAGCCTTCAAGGAATTTATAGTACAAAAAGTTGATGCATGGCAGTGTGTATTTAAGATAAGGAGGATTGGCCGGGCGCGGTGGCTCAAGCCTGTAATCCCAGCACTTTGGGAGGCCGAGACTGGCGGATCACGAGGTCAGGAGATCGAGACCATCCTGGCTAACACGGTGAAACCCCATCTCTACTAAAAAATACAAAAAACTAGCCGGGCGAGGTGGTGGACGCCTATGGTCCCAGCTACTTGGGAGGCTGAGGCAGGAGAATGGCGTGAACCCGGGAGGCGGAGCTTGCAGTGAGCTGAGATCCGGCCACTGCACCCCAGCCTGGGTGACAGAGCGAGACTCCATCTCAAAAAAGAAAAAAAATAAGATAAGGAGGATTTAAGGAAATGGAGAGGGGAGAAGAGTAACATTCCAGGTAGTGGAATTACAAAATAGCCTTCATCTCCACAAGAATTAACATAGAAAGTAAAACAGTACAGAATTAGATAAATTCAGTAAAAATAATAAGGAATTGGCTGTGCCCAGTGGCTCACACCTTTAATCCCAGTGAGGCGGGACAATGAATTGAGCCTAGTAGTTCAAGCCTGGCAGCATGACAAGACCCTGTCTCTACAAGAAATAGAAAAATTAGCCAAGCATGGCCGTGCATGTCTGTGGTCCCATATCTGGGAGGCTGAGACTAGAGGATCACTTGAGCCCAGAAGGTAGAGGCTACAGTGAGCTGTGTTCGCATCACTACACTCCAGCCTGGGTGACAGAATAAGACCCTGTCTCAAAAAAAATAAGAATAATAAGGAATTATTGAAATAGAAATTTAGGACACTCAGTGTCACTTACTCAGACTCTAAAATGGAATGTCAATAGTTTAACAGCCAGCTAAAACATTATTAATTGTACTAACAATATTGAGTTATCCTATTTATAAGTTAGAATTGGGCTTGCTTTTTATAAAAAAAGGTAACAATACATTCTGGTTTGATAACAATTTCATGTCAGTATTTTAGTATACAAACATCACATTGGTGCTAATATATTTAGTCCCACTCAGAACAACTGAAGAAAAGTAAATTAACTTTTCAAAGTCTTGAAGTATATAGGAGGGAAAGTAACAGTAGTTATTGAAATGAAACACCCTCTAGAAATAGAACCTTTACTACCAACCTACTTGCATTTTAACCAATAATTGATAAATCCAGAGAAAATGTAGAACTTTGCCTAATTTTTTTCTGTTACAGTTCTTACATGTAGAACAATGACATAACACATATGTAATATAAAACATAATGGTTGTCTTAATTATCTATTGCTGCATAACAAACCACTCCAAAATGTTGTTTAAAACAGCAACAATTTATTTTTTATTGACTAGGTCAAGAGTGTCCAATCTTTGGCTTCCCTGGGCCACATTGCAAGAAAAATTGTCTTGGGCCACACATAAAATACACTAACACTAATGATAGCTGATGAGCTAAAGAAAAAAAAAAAATTGGCCTGGCATAGTGGCTCGCACCTGTAATCCCAGCACTTTGGGAGGCCGAGGCAGGCAGATCACTTGAAGTCAGGAATTCAAGACCAGCCTAGCCAACATGGCGAAACCCCATCGCTACTAAAAATACAAAAATTAGCTGAGCATGGTAGCGGGTGCCTGTAATCCAAGCTACTCAGGAGGCTAAGGCCAGAAAATCACTTGAACCTGGGAGGTGGAGGCTGCAGTGAACCGACATCACACCGCTGCACTCCAGCCTAAGCAACAGAGTGAGACTCCATCTCAAAAAAAAAAAAAAAAAAAAAAAAAAACCAGAAAAAAATATAGCAAAAAATCCCATAATATTTTAAGAAAGCTTACTAATTTGTGTTGGGCCACATTCAGAGCTGTCCTGGGCCACACGTGGCCCATGTTGGACAAGCTTGGACTAGGTTCAACTAGATGGCTCTCTTTTCCAAATGAGGTGGCCAAGACCGCTGCAGTAGCATTCAGCTGAAGCTGAAATGTACAAAATGACCCCTCATGATCCGGGGCCTCTCTCCCCAGTCCTCTCAGCATTAGCAGTCTAGTACACACTCCTTTACAGCATGGTTACTAGTTTACGAGAATGCAAAGGTGAGAGTCACCAGGCCATTTTAAGGCTTGTTTACACCCCAAAGTGGTAAAGGGTTATTATCGGTGCTTTCTGTTGGTCAAAATATTCAAAAAGCCAGCCTAGATTCAAGGTAGAGGAATAGCCTTCACCTCTTGACAGGATGAATGGCAAAGAATTTGTAACCATCTTTAATTTCCATATAGTTGCTTAGTAAGTATTTGTTGACTGATAGTATGAATATTGCATTTGAACTTCTTTATGTCCTTGGTTGCATTGAAGTGATGTTTATGTTATTATTTTGTAGAAGAGTTTACTTCAGAGTTCATGAAAAATCAAAAGAGTTATTTTATCATGTCAGCAAAAAAGTAGATGTTTTATTTTTGGATAGATACAGCCAGTGTCACTTTTGGTTATTAAAAATCTTTGTAAGGGTGTGGAATCAGAGCCCTCTTTCAGATCCTTCTGATTTTCAATTCATTGTGAGGTTTCATTATTTTATATGAGATTATATGAATGCCCCAAACATTACATACTTGTATTCACACTTTAGAACAAAAATTAATCCCACAGCAAATCCCAGGTTTGGGGAGTTACTGCCGTTTTACAATTTCTGTGCCTCATTACTCTCATGATAACCTAAAAAAAAAGAAATCAAGGTTTGGTATCTCTATTATTTAAAAAAGAATTCACATAAAATAAACATAGATGTTGGGATTTTTTCTTTTTCTTAAAGTTTAAATAATTCATATATGGGTAATGTAATCTCTAACAAAAGTTTTCATGGCATGTTGATTAACAGTGGTTTGGAGTGGCTAGATCAAGCAACTCAGAATTCACCATATGAGAAATTAAATGCTTCACAAAATTAACGGTGTCAACATTGGGTCTTCTGCAGACTCCGTAACTTTTACTCCATCCCTCTGCTGAAATAAGCTAGTTATTTTTCTTTTCTTTTTTTAATTAATAAAAAATTAAAAAAAATTTTTTAAATAGAGACAGAGATCTCACTATATTGCCCAGGCTGGCCTCAAACTCCTGAGCTCAACCATCCACCTGCCTCGGCCTCCCAAAGTGTTGGGATTACAAGCATGAACCACTGTGCCCAGCCATCATTTTTCTTAAAGCTCTCATAACCTAGCTAAGAGAAGGAAAAAAAAATTTAATAACTCTAGGGTTCTAACTTCCCCTGAACAAACTATCCCTTTACAGAGGGTTTCTCAAACTTTAGTGAGCATAAAAATCACCCAGGGAACGTGTTAAAATGTAGATTTGGGGGCATACCCTGGACAATTTCAATTTTATAGTAAGAGATGGGGCCCAGGATCTGAATTTAGTACCTGGGGCGATGCAGATATAGGTGATCTGTGGACCACATTTTGAGAAATCCAGCTTAGATTTCCTCCTGCCAGTCTCAGAAAGGCTGAAAGTGGTTAGATATGAAGGAGTGATGCCTTGTTCTCTTCTCCCCATAGCAAGAGGCAGTGAGGATGGCAGAAAGACTTATGTGGGTTCATCAGATGATTAGAATCGATGTCATTTCTTGGTCATATCAGCTAATTCTTTATTTGCATTGGAACTGGAAGGCTTGTGAGAACAGATGTGGAATGCTTCACCAGTTAGTTATTACCCGAATAAGGCAAGGACTGCCTTTTCTTGCGTAGTCCTATTTTAGGATGGATGTGTACACTTTTCCTGCCATGGTTACCAAAGCAATCCCTCTGAAACCAGCCCATGGTGCTGTCGTAAAGGATGAGTTGAGAATATTAAACTGGTTGATATTCTCAACCAGTTTATTGATATTGATGAGTTGGTTTTAGGTCTGTGTTTGCAGAAGATAAAAAGGAGTCACATATTTATGTCATTTTTTATTCAAGAAATATCTGTTGAGTATCTTGTATAATGAAGGTGTTATTTTAGACACTCTCAACAGCAAGTGTTATATCCATTATTCTTATTGATATTTCTAGCCCCTTATTTGATGAGCCTTAATTTTTGAAAAGAATTGCAGGACTTCAGACCACCTCCATGGTTCATAGTCCTCTCTCAAGACAGAACTTCACCTAAACCACCCAAGAGTCCTTCTAATCTTAACATTTTCAAGAGATAAATCATCTTTTATCTCTCTCTTTTTTTTTTTTTTTTTTTTTTTTGTCAGCAATAAAGATGGAGAACAAATCACCTTTCATAAAACAAATTGTATACCATGGTTTATTATTATCTCGCAGATACCCTGATGGTCAGTTTATGCTTTTGGAAACCCAGCAGAATTCTTTGAAATCCCACTGTCATACTCTTTAAGCAAACTTTCCTCTTGTTTGTCAATGCTAGTCTCTTTGAGGAATCTGGTTATACTTGACAACCCTTATCTTCCATGTATACTCATGTGTCGAAAGATCTCTCTGTGGATAGCTTAGGGATTAACAACTCATGAAGATTCTTTGGTTGGGAATAACATCTTGTAGTTTGGCCTCTGTACCCTAATAGTTGCCACCTTGAAGCCTGCATGCCAGTATAGTGTGATTTTATGAGAGTAACAGTCATAAAAAGTTCTCTAGGAAGGGATTTTTAAAAATATATCCATCAATCCAGGTAAATAAATGTTACAATGATACATCACATCTTTTATTATTTTTATTATGTCTTTTCTTAGTTGTTTTAGAGCCGGGTTTCTCATTCTGTTCTGGGTAAGTCTTAGTTGCAGAGGGCTGTCCTGTGCATTGCAGGATGTTTAACAGCATCTTTGGCCTCTACCATGCCAGTAGCACCCTCTGAGTTGTGACAATCAAAAATGTCTCCAGACACTGTCAGATGTCTTCCCAAGACAACATTGCCTTCAATCACTAACTGTTTTAGAGCAGAAGGCGTGGCATAGTTAGACTTCAGGCCATCTGAGGAAAAACTGTTCCAGTATCTTATGGTATTCCCTCCCCATCTTCCTAAAAGTGCTACATGAGCCTCTGAAAAATTGGCATGTTCCTAGACATTTTTAGTTCAATTCAATCTTTAAAATGAAATTGCAAAATACAAACAACTCTTTATTTTCCCATTATGTTGTTTATAACAAACCAAGAATATTGTTGCTAAAAAGTCATATATCATAAAGTATGCTGCATAGAATTCATAGAATAGAGTCTATTTAACATACTGACCTAAGCTGCACGTGTAAAAAGTAAATACTACTTATTACTCATATAACTCCATAGGCAAGAATTTACAGATACAGTATAGCAAAAACTTAAAAGGAACTCCTCTGTACTGCTGGGGAGGGAAGTCAAAATTTTTTGTCATCACGGATAAGAAAATTCACTGTTATCATAACTTACAGCTTTAAAACTGGTAGGTAGTTATTGGTTTCTATTTTCTTCTATCAGTGAGAAATTATTCATTTCCAGGAATCTCTTGGAGAAGACAGCCTGTAATATCTGAGTGAGGAATGAGCCAGCTTTGAAGACCCTAAACAGCAGTGTGGCGTTCATATTTCTGGTCAGAAGAATGCAGCTCTGGGAAACAGGGTCCCATGGGGTAACTATTTTTTGGTTATAGTCGAGCTCCAACAAATTTTATTTAGGAAGACTTTATAGATGCCACACAAACACATCCATTTTTTATACCCTTACTTAAATGTGCTATTACCTGTTTCTGTTTCTGTGAGGTCCATGCATGTCACAAAATCTGTTTATCAGCATGGTAGTCAAAGACTTACTTTTGTTGACTTAAGACACCACCTAGTTTGAAGAGATATAATTCACCCCTTGGGTTCATTTTGTGAGAATGGCCTATTGTACATTCCACAATCTGTAGAATTAGCTCTCCTGTGGTTTTGAAAAAAGAACAAATTGAGAACTCTTGCCCTTGTGGTTTTATTTAATGTTTAGAAAAGTTCAGGTTTAATCTAGTACTTTGGGATGTATATATTCTACTGGCTATATTTATGAAATTATAATTATTTTGCAGCAATTTCCAGCTCTAAATAAAATCGTGTATGGATTTTATTGTTTAGGGTCAGACATGTTGGCAGTCAGTACCTGACAGGGTCAAAGTGAGAGTTTTTTTACTTAATGCCTCAGGATATTCAACATAAGACTCTCCAAAATATTCAACATGAGAATTAACTAAATAGTTTTACTTTATCTCAGGCTTGCTTGCACCTGTAGCTCTTTGTTTGTTTTTATCTCGACCAACTAGTTAATTGCCAAAGGATTATTTTAGATAAGTAACCCTTAAAGGATATTGTGCGGAACAGCAGCATCAGCATTACCTGGGAACTTGCAAGAAATGAACTTCCTAGATCCAACCCCAGGCCTACTGAATCAGAAACTCTAGGGGTGGAGCCCAGTGATCTGTATTTTAGCAAGCTCTCCAGCTAATTCTAATGCACAGCAAGATTTGAGAACCATTGTTTCAGATCATAATCATTGTGACATGTTCCCCTCTTGTCTCTGATGCCATGAAAAGCAAATGATTTTTGCTTAGAAACGAATACTAGTTGTTTAGTGCATGCTTCTTTATCTTGTTTGAAATATGAGGCCTACATTTAGTGTCATGTTTTTTAAAGTGTTAAAGTAATCAGTCTTAACTGAATTATGTTTTCAACTTCATAAAAAAATTTTTTAACATCACCCTTTCTTTGTTTGTCTGTTTGTTTAGAGAAGGGAGTTTCCCTATGTTGCCCAGGCTGGTTTCAAATTTCTGGGCTCAAACAGTCCTCCCACCTTGGCCTCCCAAAGTGCTAGTATTAAGGCATAAGCTACTGTGCCTGGCCTGATTCTTGCCATTAGAAGTTCCATGGTAGCTTTTGGTCAAAAGTACTAAGGTTGTGAGCATAATTATCAAAATAAAATTTATGTAAGCTGAAGTTGACAGCTGAATTACAAAGAACATTTCTCCACTGTAGTTAATTTGTGTTATTTCTTCCTTTCATAAAATAATAATAATGGTTGTATTAAAATCTGGCTATTCTGCTACCCCCATGCCAGCAGAAAGGAGCTCAAATTTTTAAAATAAAGCCTCAGGCCACGAGACCCATGTCATTTGCTGCATGTCTAGGCTTCTAGATTCTGCATTTGTGCCCCAGTTAACCAAAAGCTCCATATTGTTATTTCATGTACATGTTTAAATAACTTTAATGGCAGCCTTTGCAATGGCTCATTTTAAAAGTCCCTTTTATCTCCTACCTGCTATTTTTCACTAGCCCATTGAGTAGAGGGGTTTTTCATGCTACCCACATAAAAATATGCAAACATTTATAAGCTTAGGTTCACCAAACTAGTTAATTTGTACCTAAATATGAATCTTGACCAAGGCTACTTGCAAATTCACATTTTGGGCTCACTTTCAGATTTCAGATATATAGAAAACCTCAAAGAGAATGAATAAAGCTTTTCAATGCTTCGAAGATTTGTTTAGAAGGAACAGCCACTAAAAACGGGAAAACAATACAGTATTATGGGAAGTAAGAACCTTATGATAGCCATGTCTCTTAAACGGAGCTTTATAAAGAGGAGCTGAGGTGGTTTTACTATGTCTATGCAAGGGATTTGACTGTAAAGCCCTAAGTCAGAGAAATCGTCACTTACGTATAAGCATGAGCATATGGATATTACAGATCAACCTCACTTTTTCCACTTATTTGTGTTCCTAAAACTGAATATTTATAAATCACATCATAGTTTTCACTTGGTTCATATTATCATCTCAGAGCTGTAGCTTCTTTTTCACTTGCCTAGGTGGAATTTGGCTGTGAAAATACCTATCCCCAATCAGTCCCAGCCTCGCATCAAGTTAGGGAATTATAAATGAAGTAGCCACTATGTAAAGGTAATGTAATGAATCCAAGAATTATCTCATCATGCAGTAACTCATCCCCTGTCGATGTCGTTTAGCTTCAGATTCTTCTGTCATTTGTTGAATTGTGGCCCACTTTTAAATATGTATTTATGGTGCAGATCTCTGCTGAATCTCCTAAACTAAGCCACGTCCCCTAAAGTGGTGGTTTCCAGCCCAGGCTGCTCAATAGAATCACAAGAGAAACAGTCCTGATCAGTTGAATCAGAATCCCTGGATATGGAGTTGTTGTAAAAGTCTCTAAGGTGATTCTGCTGTACAACCAGAGTTGATAACCTGAAGTTTGCCAGAAGAGAACATTAATATTTTAGAGCAGCTTATTATGGTAGATAGTGTGATTATAAACTAGTTAAAATGTTTCACACCAAGAGGACTGATGTTTTATATCTTCCCTTCCCCTTAAAGAATTCATTTCTTTCTGCTTCCTCACGTAGGGAAAAATGACTGACTTTTACTTTAATAGCAGGGTCTTTTTATACAAATGTTGCCCATTTGGGACTATGCTTTCTCTAAGTACTTGTAATTTCTCAAAACCATACATTAATCCAAAGTTTCTTTCCTCTTCTGTCTCAGAAGCAAAAATGTCCCCATTTCTTCCTCTCTTATCAACCAAGGCCCCTCTGTGTTCCTCTTTCATCCTTCATCTCAGCACAGCTATAAGATGCAGGCAAATAACATCATCAAACTTACAGGCTTTCCATCTCTCATGAGGGAACAAAGTGCCTTTCCTCCAACTGAAATGTTTCTGAAGTACTCTTCAGCCACTGCAGTGTTCTGTCATTTTTGTCTGTCACCTGGGAATCAGAGCTATGCATGTGGATGATGACCCCCTCCTAAGTGGCCAAATAAAAGAAGTTACATATGTCTTTTATTCACTGTGTTTCTCTGGAGACCTCCACTAGCAGGAAAAGAGGTGGTTACATTTTCATGAAGAGTAATATACTCCCAAGTTGCATTTTAATGGATAACTTAGCTCTGGGTTAGATTCTTCAGCATAAAGGTCACCACTTTTAATATAGAGGGTCATGAGTTTAGTCATTGGACAAGTTAATCAAATGGCTGCTGTAGTTCAAAAGTACATCTGCATTTGAATAAAATATGATTCGTGTTAGAGAGCTAAACTTGACGTTTGGTTTCCTCCAGGTAATAAAATAGCTTTTAATGAAATAAACATGTACCTTTCTGTAGCGAACCTGCATAAAGAGCATAAAACAGTTGCATTTCCTTTCTGGCAGTGGTAGAGTCTTTGACCTGCCATGGGCTGCTTTATTTTATTCAGTCTCAAGTAGTTAACCTGTTGAGCTGATTAGAAAACAACTCGAAGTCATTCAGTACCACAGAAGAAAGGGACAGAAAAGCCACGAAGTTAGTTGTACTTGTTTGGACATCAATATCATTGATTATATCATTGCAAGTATTACTACTGAGAAATGTCTTGGAATCAGCTGACCCCCTCTAGTTCTAATGCCATAAAGGAAAAAAAAATCCAGGTTCTACTCTTATCTGTGCTTTATCACTTATAACAGTACCTAACTCCTAGTTGATACTCAAATACTTTTTTTACAATTTTTTTTTAGCCCTAAGCTGTGTACCCAGATCAAATACCTTTTTAAGAAAAATTAAAGTGATATTTATTACCCACCAGGCTAAAGTCCAAAATATGTGTCTTCCTATAAATTATTGCAGCAATTTAGTGTAGAGCCTCTTAAAATTTTTGATAAAAATCATTGGAGAGTTGGGAGCAATGGCTAACCCATTTTTTCACTTTTTAAAATTTACATATGGTAAAATTCACTTTTGTGTCTAGGACAGGTCTGTAATTCAGACAAATGCATACAGTAGTGTGATCACCACCATAATCAAAATACAAAACACTTCCATCACCCCCAGAAATCCTTCAGGTTCCCTTTTTAATCAGTCCCCTCTCTCTATTCTCAACCTCTAGCAACCACTGATTTTTTTTCTATTCCTCTAATTTCACCTTTTCCTGAATGTCATATAAATGGAATCATAGAATTTTGAATCTGGTTTCTTTCACTTAGCAGAATGTACTTGAGATAATATCCAAATTGTCATGTGTACCAATAGTTTGTTCCTTTTTGCTGCTGTTTAATATGCTATCATACAGCCGTACCATAGTTTGCTAATCCATTTACCAGTTGAAGGACATTTGGGTTATTTTCTGTTTGGGGCAATTATGAATAAAGGCACTATTAATGTTCATGTACAGGTTTTAAGTGAATGTAGCTTTCTTGTGAGTGTTTCTCTAGAGTGGAATTACTGGGCTTTGTTGTAAATGAATGTTTAACATTTTATAAAGAACTGCCAAACTGTTTTCCAAAGTGATTGTACTGTTTTGTATTCCCACCAACAGTGTATGAGAAATTGCAGTTGCTCAGCAACCTCACCAGCAATTGGTATTGTCAGTGGGTTAGTTTGGTTTTGGTTTTGGTTGATGGGGTTTTGTTTTCTTTTGTTTTGTTTTTTTGTTTTGTTTTGTTTTGGTCATTCTAATAGTGGTATCTCCTTGTGGTTTTAATTTGTATTTCCACAATGACTAATGGTGTTGAGCATCTTTTCACAGACCTATTTTGCATCCAAGTATATATAGTCTTTAGCGAGGTATCTTTTAAAATCTTTTGCCTTTTTTTTGTTTAATTGTTTTCTTGTTATTGAGTTTTGAGATTTATTTATATATTCTGAATACAAGACTTTTTCATATATATGACTTGCAGTTTTTTCCCCCAGTCTTTGGTTTGCCATTTCATTATATTAATAATGTCTTTCACAAAGGAAAAGTTTTTGAAGAAGTCCAATTTATCGGTGTTCTCTTATGGACTGTGCTTCTGGTGTTGTACCTAAGGAATCTTTTCCTAACACAAACTCACAAAGATGATTTTCTCCTATTGTTTCAACTATAGTGTTTTTTTTTTTTTTTTTTTTTTTGAGTCTCGCTGTGTCACCCATGCTGGAGTACAGTGGCGAGATCTTGACTCACTGCAACCTCCACCTCTGGGGTTCAAGCGATTCTCCTGCTTCAGCCTCTCAAGTAGCTGGGATTACAGGTGCCTGCCACCATGCCTGGCTAATTTTTGTATTTGTAGTAGATACGTGGTTTCATCATGTTGGCCAGGCTGGTCAGGAGCTCCTGACCTGAAGTGATCTGCCTGCCTCAGCCTCCCAAAGTGCTGGAATTACAGGCATGAGCCACTGCACCTGGCTCCAACTATAATTTTTTAAACTACTTTTGTAGGTTTTTAAAGTGAAATTTGGGAGCTTGCTGGGATGGAAAACGCAATGAAAGAGAAAAGTTCTCATGTGTCCCTTAGACATCCCTTGCCTAAACCAAAAGCTTAAATTGATACAGAAAAAAAAAGTTTCATTTCAGAAGTTAATACAGGTTTTCAGTGTAACACTCAGACATTATGGAATAAAGATACCTAGATCCCCCGAAACTAAAAATAAGTCAAAAGAGTAAGTTATTATTGTCAGAGGAAATATATCAAGACATAGCTAATATATGGATAACTAAATAATTCATTTTCTGATTGAAATTAACTTGTAAAACCTAAATAATTTCAAAATCTTTATATTTGTAGAAAACGAATATTCTGCACATTGGTAATTCATAATAAATTACTGAGAAAACGATTACATTTTCAAAAGTGTCAAAGCACACCATTTTCCTCAGTCTTACACAGACGTCAAGTTCTTGCTCTTTACTTTCTCTGCTTCTCTGTAGTTTTCTCTCTCTTCTTTTTCTCCTCATCACTCCCTTGAATCTCCCATTTTTCTTGCTAATCTTGACTTATATCTTCTCGTCCTTGTGCTTTGTAATTTCTTTTTCTTCATATTTTCCTCTCCTGTATCTGCCCCACTTTTTTTATCTTTTAACTCACTACAATATGAAACCAGTTTCTTTCTCTGGGTAGTATTTATTTAGTGAGCTCTTTTTTTCCTTTTTGTGATTTAAATGTTTATTTTTTTTTTATTTTTATTTTTTGTCCTTCTGACTCAGAAATTTTTTAGAAGCACTAAGTAAGTCACTGTTTGCATGTAGTTGAATCACTCATGGTTTACACTCTCCAGAGAGAAAGTATCCTTTGATGAAATGAGGACATTTCCCACCTCTGCTCTGTAAAGCACCAGTATTAGAAAGCATCAGTGAGGATCATTTTATCCATTTCCCTACCAGTAAAGTATCCAAGAGTAAAAGTTATATAATATAGTTAACATGAAGTGTCTAGACATAGCTACTTTGCTAATACATTCCAACGTCTAGGTCTTGTTTTCAGTGGCTTAAAAAAATGTAGTAATCTTATTGATCTGCTTTCCAATTTTTCCGGCTGTATTTGCCCTACAGGAAGTATTTTATTAATTAGAGTTCAGTTGCATTTTCAAATATTACTACATGCATATCCACAAGCGAAACCATCCAGAGATTTACTTGGTTTTCCTGTTCTTTCCTACTTAATAATGCTAGCTAATACTCTTCGAAATTAAATATTTTCTTTGGTTTTACTAACTTTATGCAAGTAATGGATTAACTGAATTTAAAGCCCTAAAGAGTAGATGGAGATGAAGATATGAAGATTTTTCTGCATCCACCTATAAGTCAAAGCCTCATGTCAAGCAAAAAGGATAGGAAGCAGAAATATTTCTAAAACTAAACAATTTAGTTTAACAGACCAGAACTATGCATTTCCCATTATGGTTCTTTACATGACATTTGATAACTGAATCACTTTACTGATGTGTTACCTTTGAGTGAAAAGGTAGTATAATATAAATAAAAATTTCATAGGTATGTGTATAAAGTAAGAATTCATTGCTTGTTAATAATCTGGAAAAGAAGACACCTGTGGCTAACTGAGGAAGATTTAGTCAGGCTTTTTAAGTAGCATGTCATACTAGGAACAGCTGGATTCTAGTCTCCATTTTTGCCACCTACTAGTTCAGTGACCTGGAGCAAGTCTTGTCTTCCGTTTCCCAGGCTGCGAAATGTAGGAATTGACTCAGATGATCCCTAAGACCTCCTCTAGTACTGAACAAAATTGGAGGAAGGGAATAGTACACTCATCTTCCCTACTCCACCCCCGCCCCAAAGACAGCTAGCTTTTCTCCTGATAGGAGTGCGTGGAGCCACAGAAAACTTCACTGAGATTTTCTCAAAGCTCATTGCTCCACTGTCTGCGGCTGCCCCTTTTGAGCTCCTTCCATGGAGGGCTTGTTCCAAGAGCAGTCCCTCCCTGAACTATGAAGCACTCTGTGAATGCCCCTTCTGGTAAGGCCCCAGGCATCTTTGTCCACATGGGTCCATTGTGCAGCTGTTTGCTATTGTTTTCTTCAAGATTCAAATTTAACTGTCCCAATCTTCTAAGTCTTTAAGATAGTCAAGGGAACATTAGCTCACTGAAAATAATTGAAAACACCTTTTGGAAAAGTGCAGCTAGAAATGCAAGCATGGGATTCAATCATACTGGTCGTGATTTTTCAGGGAAGAGATTATTCCTCTATCTTATAACATTTTCTAAGAAATTTAGAGAAAGCAATTCCACCTCAGATTTTCTGAGTCATAGTCTTTGAGAGCAAGACCAGGCCACAGAGATGCATGGCTTGCCCAGGACCTCCCAGTGGTAGGTTATGAAACTGTTCTGCAACCCCCTGCCTGGGCTCTTCCACTGCAACACTAGCCTCCGCCTTTCCAAAGCCAGAGAGACCATCCTGGGGTTGCAGTCATGTTCTCTGTAGCATTTCCCATTGCCTTTGACCCTGAGTCACTCCTATCATGAAATAAGGCTGTAATTAGGACACCCAAATGCTCAAGAAAACCTCTCCATCAGAACTGCACAACTTGTCTCATCACCACTGTCCTAGGAGCTCTCTGCAGGTATGCCAGTGCTGACAGGCTGACTGGCCTCAGGAATATGGTATCTCCTATTCTCCCTAGAGCTTGTCTGCTTCATTCCATCCCATGTAGTCTAAAGTGTATTTTAAGAAAACTTGAAATGAGTGCAGAGGTTAAACATTTCACAGTAGCTTGGGATTACAAGTAATTTTAACCCAAGGTCATTTGGAAAATGTCATTCTTGAAACCGTACCTTTAAGGGGTGTGCATGTATGTATGTGTGTCCATGTTCACCTTCTTCTTCTAAAACAAAATGTTTTAATAAATGAACTTTGTGGAATTTGATTGGAAAGATTCATGTTTTGTAAGGGAAGAAGCAGTGTAAGAAATTAGGTAACAAGAGCAGCCAGTTTTAAAGATGCTGATAAATGCTTTGCAGCACAAGTCTTCTACCCTGTCCCTAGCCATAAGCATAATAAGTTATTCTGTCACCAGAAGTGTAGCCATGTTCTAACTTATGTGCCTGACTTATATTACAAAAGCATACTAGCTCCTCAATTTCCCACATAATCTTTGTGTCTGAAGCCACTTGAGTATCCCAAATTCCTGTTTCTGCCATATCTGACAAGAATAAAAATAATATTGGAAAACTAACCGTTTTCTACCAGTATCATTAGGCAGAAGTGAAATCCTTTTTCTAGACGTATTTCCAGTATTTTCCTTAAGACAGGATTATTTCCTTAGCGTCTCCTCTCGTGATTCACAGTTACATTGTTTTGATTCCATGTTGGGCCTGAATAAATACTAACTGAAACTGTAAAGGCAGTATATAGCATGGTCGTTAAGAACTCAGGTTCTAGGGTCAGATTTCTCAGGTTAGAATCTTAATGCTGGTCTTTACCAGCTATGTGTGCTAGGGCAAGTTGCTTGATCTCTCTGGACTTTATTTGTGCCACATCTGTAAAATGGGGTTGCAGATATTAATATCCATTTCATAGGGCTATTATGAGCAGTGGTTCTCAAAAATGTACTCTGTAAAGAACTTAGAAAAAATGCATACTTCCTCACACATTTTTAAGCTGGATCTAAAACTTTTTATCATGGTTTTCAAAGTTTATTTTTGTTAGTAGGAGGTAGAAAAGAGTAAATATTCTATAACATTATTAAATAAGAATTTATTGTGATTGAAAATAGTTGACATGCTGGCTAAAGATGTCCTGATTACAGCACGTGTCCCTGAAACCAGTTGTATTTCCCGTCATAGCATATTTTGGTTTCCAGGAGTCTGTTTACCCCAAAGACAATGGTATACAAGACAATGAACTATAATAAGATTTGTTTTGGGTGAAAAGTTTGGCTTTTTTTTTTTTAACATGAAAAAATCAATATGAATGTAGTTGGATTCTCAGGCAGCTAAAAAATAAAATACAAGTGGAAGTTAAGGTCTAAAGACAAATACCCTTAAAATACCCTTGCATGTGCATATCTTGTATTTGCATGCCCAGTACGCTTACCCCAGTTGGAAGGCCACTAGTTATGAGGGCTAAATGAGTCAATGCATGTTAAGCTTCTAGAATAATGCCTGGTATGTAGTATGCACTAAGCAAACATATATTATTGCTATTATTATTTTAGGTTCTCTCTTTAGAAAAAAAATATTCATACTTACTCTGAGGCCCTACCTTATCCTCATGTCGTATCTGCCTGCATTCAGCATCCTTTAGAATTAAGTGACTAAGAATCAGAAGAATCTATTACCTCTGTATTAGGATCATGGTTCTATTCTTCTCACAAGACAAACTCATTCCAGGAGTTAACAGCAGGGACTTTCTGGTCAAATTCCATTCAGTTTGGCTATCTATAAATATGACATTCTCCTGGATACACATAACTTTCACTACCTATGGATCCAACCTGATGCTAAAGCTTCCATAAATTGAGAATTTATGGGGTTTCATAAATATCTTGAAGGAGTAGAGGTTACTGGATAACTGCAGAAATAGAATACAGAATGGAAAAAATTGAAGTGTAAAATTTTGAAAGAAAAGGGTAGCTCATTTTAAACATACTCTATGCACTGGTCATCAGACACTTAGAAATCTCAAAATCAAAACAGGGACCCCTGGCCTAACATATTACCAGATATGCTGAGTTGAGCAGCTTATGTCATTAGATATTAGTTCTGTGTTTTTATAGCTGATGTCTTCTGTAACTTTTTAGTTACCAAAACAATGTATGTTCATTTTAGAAAAAGTCAGATAATCCCGAAGGAGAAAATGAAAATCACTGATTTACTACCACCTAGGGATAAAGATTTGATACATATCTTCTCGTTATTTTTCATAAACAAAAAATATATGCTTTTAATTTTTTAAATAAACTTTTTACTTTGAGATAATTGTGATTCACATGCATTTGTAAGGAATAATGCAGAGTGATTCCACATACTCTTCAACCAGTTTCCTCCAGTGGTAACATCTTACAGGACTATAGTGGAATGTCACAACCAGTATATTGACATTGATACAGCTTAGAAAACTTTTCTATCACCACAAGGATCCCTCATGTTCACCTTTTATAGCTACAACCATTTTCCTCCCACCCCCTACTCTCTCCTGAAACCCTGGCAATCACTACTCTGTTCTCCGCTTATATAATTTTGTCACTTCGAAAACAGTATATAAATAGAATCATACAACATGTAACCTTTTAGGATTGACTTTTTTTCACTTATTACTTAGCACAATTTTCTGAAGATTTATCTAGGACATCTGAGTTTTTTCTAGTTTTTGGCTATTACAGATAAAACCACCATAAAGATTTGTGTACAGGTTGTTGTGTGAACGTAAGTTTTCATTTCCCTGGGATGAATGCCCAGGAGTGCAGTTGCTGGGTTCATACGGTAGTTTTATAGAGTGACTGTACCAACTTACACTCCTACCAGCAATGTATGAGTGATCTAATTTCCCTGCATCCTTGCCAACATCTGGTGTCATCACTATTTTTTTTATTTTAGCAATTCTGATAGATGTGTAGTGATATTTCATTTTGATTTTCATTTTCATTTCCCTAGCAGTTAATGATGTGGGACATCTTTTCATCACTTGTCATCTGTATATCCACTTGGGTGAAATGCTGGCTCATGTCTTTTGCACATTTTCTAATTGAATTGATTGGATTGTTCTTTATTGTTAAGTTTTAAGAGTTCTTTATATTTTTTAAATGGTTGTCCTTTCTCACATATGTAGTTTGGTATATTTTCTCCCAGTATCAAGATATTATTTTCATTCCTTTAACAGGGTCTTTCATGGGGCAAAAGTCTTTTGTTTTGATACAGTCTAACTCACCAATTTTTTTTATGGATTATACTTTTGGTGTTAAGTATAAAAACCTCTGTGTCCAGGCCAAGATCCCAAAGATTTTCTCTTATTTTCTAAGAGTTTTAATTTTACATTTTACATTTAGCTTCATGATCCATTTTGAATTCATTTTTGTTTAAGGTGGTAGACTTGAGTTCGGATTCATTTTTTTCCTATGGATGTCCAATTTCTCCAGCACCATTTCTTGAAAAAGCTGCCTTTTTTTTTTTTTTTTCTTTTGAGACAGAGTCTCTCTCTGTCACCCAAGCTGGAGTGCAGTGGCGCAATCTCAGTTCACTGCAAGCTCTGCCTCCCAGGTTCACACCATTCTCCTGCCTCAGCCTCCTGAGTAGCTGGGACTACATGCACCCACCACCACACCCGGCAATTTTGTGTGTGTGTGTGTGTGTGTGTTTTAGTAGAGACGGGGTTTTATCGTATTATCCAGGATCGTCTTGATCTCCTGACCTCGTGATCCGTCCACCTCAGCCTCCCAAAGTGCTGGAATTACAGGCGTGAGCCACCGCACCTGGCCAAAAGCTATCTTTTGTTGGTTGAGTTGCTTTTGCACTGTTGTCAAAAACCAGGCAGGCATATTTGCATGGTCTGTTCATAGATTCTCTGTTCTTTTTCATTGATCTATGTGACTATCCCTTTACCAGTACATACAGTCTCGATTACTATAGTTAGTCTTGAAATAGGTACACTGATTCCTCCCACTTTCTCTTCTTTTTCAACACTGTTTTAGTTATTCTATTTACCTTTCCCTTTCCATATACATTTTAGGATCATCTTGCCTATATCTGCAAAAATCTTGCAGAGGTTTTAGTTGGAATTCCATTAATACTATATATCAATTAGGGGTAAATCGATGTATTTGCTATGTTAAGCATAGTTGGCCCTTCATACCCTTGGGTTCTGTATCCGTGAATTCAACCAACTACATATCAAGAATATTTTTTAAAAGACTATTTTAAAAAATTAAAAATAATACATATTTAAAACCAATATACTACAGTGAACTCATTTTTGACAAACATACCAAGAACATGCATTGAAGAAAGGACAGTCTCTCCAATAAATGGTGCTAGGAAAACTGGACATTTATATGCAGAAGAATGAAACTTGATCACTATCTCTTACCTAATACAAAAATTAAACCAAAATGGATTAAAGACTTAAATATAAGACTTCAGACTATGAAACTGAAACAGGAAAATGTTGAAGAAACTTTTCATGACATTGGTCTGGGCAAAAATTTATTGAGCAATACCCCACCAGCATAGGCAACCAAAGCAAAAATGGACAAATGGGATCACATCAACTTGAAAAGCTTCTGCACAGCAAAGGAAACAATCAACAAAGTGAAGATAAACCCACAGAATGGGAGAAAATATTTGCAAACTACCCATCTGACAATGGATTAATAACCACAGTATATAAGGAGCTCAAACAACTACATAAGAAAAAGTTGAATAATCCAATTTTAAAAATAGGCATAAGATTTGAATAGACATTTCTCAAAAGAAGACATACAGATGACAAACAGGCATATGAAAAGGTACTCAAAATCATTGATCATCAGAAAACTGCACATCAAAACTGTAGTGCGATATCATCTTACCCCAGTTAAAATGACTTATCCAAAAGACAGGCTGGAAAGGATGTGGAGAAAAGGGAACTCTCACACACTGCTGGTGGGAATGAAAATTGGTACAGCCACTGTGGACAACAGTTGGGAGGTTCCTCAGACAACTAAAACTAGGACTACCATATGATCCAGCAATCCCACTACTAGGTACATACCCAAAAGAAATGAAATCAGTATAGCAAAGAAAGATCTATACTCCCATGTTCATTGCAGCACTGTTCACAATCGCCAAGATTTGGAAGCAACCTAAGGTCCATCAACAGATGAATAGATAAAGAAAATGTGGTACTTACACACAATGGATACTATTCAGCTATAAAAAATAATGAGATCCTATCATTTACAACAACATGGATGGAACTAGGGGTCATTATGTTAAGTGAAATAAGCCAGGCACAAAAAGACAAACATCACATGTTCTTACTTATTTGTAGGATGTAGAAATCAAAATAATTGAACACATGTTGATGGAGGGTCGAAGGATGGTTACCAGAGTCTGGGAAGGGTAGTAGGGGGTGGGGAGGAGATGGGGGTAGTTAAGGAATAAAAAAAAAAAAAAATAGAAAGAATGAATAACACCTAGTATTTGATAGCACAACAGAGTGACTATAGTCAAAATAATTTAATTGTACATTTCTAAATAACTAAAAGCATAATTGGATTGTTTATAACACAAAGCATAAATTCTTGAGGGAATGGATACCTTATTTCCCATGATGTGATTATTATACATTGCTTTCCTGTATCCAAATATCTCATATACCCCATAAATATATACACCTACTATGTACCCACAGAAAGTAAAAATAAAAAAATTTTTAATGAAAGCCAATACAGTATAACAACTATTTACATAGCATTTATATTGCATCACAGGGGCTCCCAACCCCTGGGCCACAGATCATACCAGTCTGTGGCCTGTTAGGAACTGGGCCACAAAGCAGGAGGTGAACAGCAGGCAAGCCAGCATTACTGTCATTACTCCGCTTCCTGTCAGATCAGCCGCATTAGATTATCATAAGAGCACGAAACCTATTGTGAACTGCAGAACTGGACATGCAAGGGAACTAGGTTACATGCTCCTTATGAGAAAGACTCTAATTCCAGATGCCCTGCAATGAACCGTTTCATCCCCAAACCACCAACCACCCCATCCGTGGAAAAATTGTCTTCCACAAAACCAGTCCCTGCTGCCTAAAAGGTTGGGAACCACTGTTGTATTAGATACTGTAAGTAATCTAGACATTTTTTAAAGGATGTAGGAAGATCTGCATGGATTATATGCAGATATTGTACTAGTTTATATCACTGACTTGAACATCCTCAGATTTTGGTATCTGAAAGGGAGTCCTTGGACCAGTCTTCTGTGGATATGGAGGGACAACCCAGTATTCCAATCCATGAACACAGTGTCTCTATTTTTAGATATTTGATGTCTTTCATGAGCATTTTGTAGTTTTCAGTATACAAGTCTATATATATACACGTTTTGTTGGATTTATGTCTAAAAGTGAGATTGCACTCTGTTTTTAAAGCTACTTATTTGTGAACATGTACATCATGAATATTTTCAAAACTATTAGGTTACTTTCAGCACCATTAATAGACTCTAATAATTAGTTCTGGATTTGAATATTCTTCATTATTCAGCAAACATCACAAAGACTACTTGGTTATTAAATTTTTCCTAGCCCAGGATTAGGCTTCCATTTCAACAAAATATTCAGCTAGGATACTTGCTACCTTCTAAGTTGCAATGCCTTTGTTGCACTTTTTCTGAATAGCTTTGTGTAATATTTTTACTCAGCAGAAACTCTTACCATTTATTTTGTTGGTTTTTTTTAAATTTTATCAACAGTGGCATATCTGGCAAGGTGACAGTGATTTTTAATGTTTAGCTAGGCATAGTAATGGTACGTGCCACATTGCTATTTGAAAAATCTAGTAAAACAAGAATAGCAACAAGACCATAGGTCAGGGACTACTTTGACTCTTGGCTGTGCTGTAATTTGTTATTGCCAACCCACTGGAGTCTGTACTGCTTGCGACACAGCCGGCTGAAAGCGTCCCTGTGATCCTGTGATTCCCTCACCAGTTAGAAGATTCACATTTTATGACAGATAAAAAAACAAACTACACGGTACCTGTGTTGGTGATGATAAGCTTCAGTAGAAGGAGGCAACGAGATGTAAAGGAACAAGCACTGTGTTCTAGAGTGAAAAAACCTGTATTTGAATGCCATTTCCACCATTTAACCAGCTCTTTGACCTTAGGCCAGTTACTGAACTTCTTTCAGACAAACTTTCTCATCTGTAACATGACAACTAGAATGCCTACCTCACAGGATTCTTGGAATTAAATAAGTTAGTGTATTAAAGTATTCAGCATGGTACCAGGCAGATAGCAAGCACTCAAGAATTGTTAGCTATAGTTGACTGACTCTATAAGCTTTATTTGTATTATTCATAATTGACCTTTGGCTCTTGTTGCTAATCAATACCAGTACAGGCAATGAAGTTATTTTTGTGCATCTATTTCTTCCCTACTGGAGTATAATTACCTACAACCCTGAAAACTTTACATGCCTCAGTGTGTGGCATATCCATGCCTTCCAAAGAAGGTTGAATGTCATTGCCATATACAGAGGTGGGAACTCACCATGAAAACAAACCATTAGCAAGAATCTGTTTTTAAAAATAAACTAGAAAAATATTTTAGGGATCTCAAATGGCTTCCTTAAACTAGGAAAACATGTTTAAAGATTCCAACTGATAAGAAAGACTTTTCATTCATTGCCTGGAACTCGATACTTCTCAATTTGGGATTATAAATAATTCCAGTTAAGATGGTGCTGGATTCAGCCATGCATGGGATGTGGAGTAGAGTGGTTCCGGAAGCAGGTTTTTGCTTTCCCAATTGCAGAACTCTTCTTTATATATTAAAAGGGAGTTTTCAAATTTTTGCCAATGATCATTTTTCATTTGTAACCCAGAGGAATTTTGAACTGTCATTCTGCAGGCTTTTTCAGGAAGCTTACATGCAGGATTGAATTAATCAGAGAATACAGTATTGGATTTCTGCATTTTTTAGTTTTGAAATTGACTTAATGTGGGTAAAAGACTGAACATTTATCATCTTAGTACACACACTAGGAGCAATCAAATATAACATTACATAGTTCCTTTGAAAAGATACCAAGAGTCTCATATCGGTACACCCTTTAAAGCACAGAGATGCATAATCCTATCAGAATTATTCATATGTGCATTAAAAGGGTAAGCTATCATCTTTCCAAATTTTTTGATAAGATTTTGTAAGAAACAAGTATACAAGGGTAAGGAAGGTAGAGGAAGAAGAGAGCTGGTCTTGTAGTTAGGATGGTAGGAAAAGCCCCTGCCAGCCTCTAGGTGATATAAAATGTAAGTATTTATTGAGGTCTAATTATGTATCCTTAACTAAGTCATTTAACTTTCCTGAGCCTCATTTCCATATTTACACAGGGGAATTATAATAATGTTTCTGTCTTCCTAAGGTGATGAGCAAATAACATTATCTCTAGAAAACTATATAAATGTACCATGTTATTCATTCCATAAATATTTATTAAATACCCACTGTGTACCAGAACTGTCCTAGGGATAAGGTTAAAACCTCTCATAAGATATGTTCTGTAGCAGTGGGAACCTAACAGGCCACCAAGGAGAGCCAGACATTTGAACCACTTAAGTATGGTAAAGTATCATAAGTATGCAGAGGTAGAACATTCCAGGTGTGGTTATGGAACTGAGTTGCTGAGAGTGGGCAGAGGGTTTTGGAGTTGAATTCTGAAGTCACAATGTTGTAAAGATCATCCATGTTCAAGCTGAGACAAACCACAACTGGGAGGGAATTAGGAGGGAAAAAGAAAAAAGTTTGACCCAGTTGTTGAAGTCCTTATTAAATAAAGTGCAATGATGAGGAGTGGCCAGTAGGTGGCAGAACTGAGGAGTGGGCAAGTGTGGCGTGAGCCCTGAGAGCAGAGGTATTTTGATGACAAGAGAATGGAAAGGAATCGCCTGGAAGTCGCATGGTGGGCTAGGACAGTGCTGCCACTCAGATTTTGGTGTGTGGGCTCTTGGGGCACAAGTAGCCCTCTGTTGAGATGCTCAAGGGTTGTACACCCTGGGGAAAGGGTTGGACAGGAAATAGAACAGGACTTAGAATGAGCAGTCTGTGAAAAGGGTAAATGTAAGAGTCCCAAAATAGCAATATTTGTCATTTGTTGAACACGTATAATGTACCATGTACTATACTTGACTGTCTTATGCATTATAGTATTACCAGACCCTGCAAAGTAATTACTATCATCTGGATTTTACAGATTAGGTCATAAGGCACAGTGAGGCCATATGCATTTAAGGTACACAGCAAGTCCACATTTGAATCATTAAATCCAGTTCTGCCTGGCTGCAAAGCTGTGCTTTTGCATGGTTCCGCATGTCTTCAGAGAGATTCAGAGCACACCATGGGAAAGATTTGGAGGCAAGTCAGAGAGGAAGGGAAGAATCAGAGGGAAGAATGCAAAATTATACAGGAGTGAAAATACAGTAAGTGAGAGGACTGTTGACCCTTGAGACTTACATTTTTGCTGGTAGCTGAGAATGGCAAGATGATGAGAAATAGCATCACTGAGATATCTGGTGGAGTGTGAGACCTCGCAAGGTTAGTATTGCCTTGCTGTATATTCAGGTGAAGTGCTGTGGAGGAGGTGTCCTGGTGTCTTTTGAAGAGAATTCTTTCAGGCAGTTCATGAGGAAGATCAGCTTTTCCATTCCTGGTGGAGTGGATTCCTCCATTCCTGGTGGAGTGGTTGACCAAGATTTAGCTTCCTTGTGTGTTATGGGTCAGTTTTTTAGCCCAGGTATATAGAGAACAGAGAAGAAAGTCTTTGTGTGATGACACTGGCATCTCACTTGCATGCATGTAGGATAGCAGCCACCAGATTTTGAATACCTTGACCACTTTTGTACTTGGGGGCCTCTGGAGCTGGGTGTTACATACTGGAATTGTCATTAGACTATGGTGAAAAATAAACACATGTATTAGCCTCTCCTGAGTGGTGGTAACCAGTTACTTTCTGAGACAGCATTATACTGAGGCTGAGAAAGAATTCCAGGCACAGGTAATGTCCTACTTTCCTTTACTGAGGGACAGTTAATACTACAGCTAAAATGACAGCTCCCCACTGCCTATGAGGAGGAGTGCATAAGTGACTTCATTGACCGAGGACACAGACCAGGACCAGAGACTTTTGTGGGAAGAAGCTTCGGTATTTGGTGGGAGGAGCAGTCCAGCTCTGCAGGCAGGTAACAGTGACCTCAGGTAAAGTAGATCGGGTTAGAAGCAGCAAAGGCAACCGAAGAGACTCCCATAACCTTGCTTTCAGTGAAGTACTTCCATTGGAATTCTTGATTGTGGTCGAAATAAATATACCCTTCAAAGTAACACATGCACTGTCTGATCCAGTCCAACACAGGAGGGGCTGCGGTGTTAAGAGAATAGCTAAATATCCTTGGAAAAGGGATAATAAGGAAAGAGAAGTGAAAGTAGCCTAAGATGTTCACAGAAGAAATTGGGTCCTCATCAGTGTGATTTCTGCTTCTCCACAGGTGTGAAATCGCTCTTTTTTTCAAATCACTCCAGTACTTTATCTGTACCTCTGTTGTGACACTTTGCATATTCCATATTGTTTTATATTTTTTGTGTTCTTCCTACTTCCAATACCAAACTGATAATTCTTTGAAGGCAAGGATGATGCCAGGCTGCATTCTGTGTCCTCCGCCATGCTTTGCATTCAGCAGCTACTCCGTGTTTGACTAAATTCATGACCCCAGGGACACCGTGCTTCCTCTGGGTTTGTTCATTTACTTGGCTATGAAAGACAATAATTTGCAAAGCCAACTTTCTCCTTTTCTGAGGTCAGTGACTAAATTATATTAAAAGTATTTTGCAGTGCTATAAGTATATAGGAGAGAGGTTTTCTGTTTAGGGAATGTTGCTAAGCCCTCGCATCAAAAATAGCCTTTCCATCTACCACCAAGTTCTGCCAGGGCGGAGCAGATTGGCAAGAACAGTTCAAAGGAAAAAGCAATGTAATGCCCGCTGCTCATGGCATTACAGGTGCCAGTGGAGGAAAAGTGTGAGGTTGAGGCTTGGAAGGCTGAGTGCTGTAAAAATGAAGCAGACCGACTGTGGGGGCAGAGATCTAGTGTTTGTGAAAGACCTTCCCTGCCTTTTGTATATTTCTGTGCACCCTTTGATTGTAGGCCAAGAGTCTTTAATAAGAAACTGGTGATTTGAAGCCTCCCCACATAAGCAGACCAAGCAGCTTTTTGAAAGGAGCCTACTCAGACCATGGAGAAGGCAGCAGCTCACAATGGCAGCAAGAGCTATGGGACAGCGAGAGTCAGCCAGAAGCACACGTGCAGAACCCGAAGTCTTGAGCACAGCAGGAAGTTGGGCAAAGCTGCTCCATTCTGAAGGTTATTATGGCCCCACTGGGGGCTGCCACACAAGTATTGGCATGAAAGCAAACCAGTGATGGGATAACTGTTTTAATATTTGCAAAATCTACTCTAGGTGTGAGCTCCTTTATGTGACTGAAGATCTAGAGTCTTTAGGAGTTTGTTCCTCAAAACTTGAATCAAGTTTTTTCTAGGCAAGTTGGAAGCACGTATTGGGCAGGTAACAACAACCGTTCTTCATGTTGAGCAAAAAGGAGGTGTGGGCAGTTAAGGGCCAAAGTTGAGATGGAGGAGAGAATATTGGTTGCCAGCACTGTGCTGTATTAGAAGCCTTTCCAGCAGCTATTACAAACTGCCCCTAGGAAATTCAAACAAGAAAACCTTTGGGTTTCACTTCACTGGCCTTGCAATAAACATGTTTGCTCAAATAACAAATTGTTGCATTAAGATAGATCTGTCTGTGTTGTCCCAAAGAAAAGAGTGTATGCCCTGTGTGTTGGCAGGATTATCAATGAACAGCTGATATTTATGTAAATATCAGCCTTATTAATAAGAATCATGAGCACGGGTCTGCCAAGGTTCCTGACAGCTTGCTTAATCAGCCGCATTAACTCAGAGGTTTTCAGTTATTAGAAGTGTCCTCTTACATGCCTTATTTGCTTAAAGGCCCAGGGGCCTGTCACCAAATTGGGGCCTCTAGCCATCCACTGAGGAGAGATGGCTTTCATTTCTCTGAAATGAAGACAATCGCTGTCTGTATGTGTTTGGGTTGGAGAGCACAGATAAGTGTCCTCTCCAACACATTTGCATCTCCAATACTGTACAATGAGAGTGGCCCTCTCTCACCCCCACCTCCATTGCCAGTCATGCCAAGTTACAGGGTAGGGGCTGCAAAGAAGCTTGCTCAGGCAAAGCATCTGGATGGACTGACTGGTAGGAGTCCCCTTTGCTGGATGGCTCACCCTGACCTCTGCCTGAAGCTGGAATCAAGACCAAGATGACATAGCTGTGGTCACACAAAGCTTGTTAACTACATCAATTGTCTTTGTTTATTCAATAACTCTGAGCTACACTTATTTTTTAATAAGAAATGTGAACCACACTTTGTTTGAGATACTCCAGAAAGATGTAGCAATGTGGTTACCGTTTTATAAACTTTTAAATAAAACTGTTAGCAGTTCACAACTTTGTTTAAAGAACAATGGCTTGGAACATAGGCCTGTGTTCCCAAGACCCAGAGGACAGTGACCAAGGCAGAGAAGAACCCAGTACAGATCCGGCTGACCAAGGCCTGCTTTGCATGCCCAGGAATCTACAAGTTAAGCTCAAGAGCCTTTTCCTGTTTTGCAGGAGAAGCAGTGAATTTGACCCCATTGCTTTGGTGATTTGCACTGATGTTCTCAGCTTGTTAGCTTTCATCAAGAAAAACTTTCATCAAAAGAAACTCAGAAAAAGCAGGGATGAAAACAGTCACCCCTGTTATTTTCCCTTACCCCCAAAACTGGCTGAGAATCACCATTTATAGCTTAGCTAGCTCAATATCTAGCTATTGCCATCCTTGTTTCTTCACTTCCATGTTTTTTTACCTCTATAGTTTATTCTCCCTATAACAGCGAAAACCTCACCTATGCTTTAACTCTAATCTTTCTGTAAAAGTATCTGCCTTTATTTAACTTTCTGCTCATGGCATGATTTATGTATATAAGAGTCTTCATTTACAGATTGTTTCTTTTACTATACTTAGGTGTAGCTATTGTTCTCTTGGCCTAGTCTTGGAAAGGGTGTTCACAAGTAAGCATTGTTTAAGTCTCATACACTTTCCTCTAACAGCATACAAACATTTATGCCTATATAGATTTTTCTGGCCTGTTGACAAGGCTGATTTAGTAGATAATGTATTCTCCTACCAGAGCTTAAAGTTGAAATAACCTATAATACTGATTTGGGAGTGGCAACATTTGGTTCATAAGTACTCAGGAAAGACATGAGAAATAGGAATTTAGACTAGTAATATCTTTTTAGACACATGTTTCTCACAACTCAGTTTAGCTCCCTGGAGGGCATTTCTTTTGGATCGACTACAATTCATATCTAACAATTTCATAGCTTACAAGTAAGACTATTATTAAAATGTTAACTAATTCTGGGGCAAAAGGGACTTCCAGGAAGGTTCAGTAATCATTGAACAGGTTGGTTAAAGGGCTATAAGATTAACCGAAAACATAGCACTTCTCATGTACCCTTTAAGCAGAATTGACAAAGTATTTCCTAGAGATTAATGACAGTCTGAGTTAATAGGCTGAGGGAAGGTCATTAATCCTTACACAAAGGTAGTCTGGAAAGTAGAAATGAAAAACAACTGGTAGGTCAAGCTGATGCAATCCCAGGAGACATTTTCAGAAGCCCATGCTTATTACTGTTGTCACTCTCCTTCTCCACATGGCATGCTTCATACTCAGGCTGTTCACCTCCTGGGATGCAAGTAGTTTTTTGAAAGGAGCTTATAAGTTCTCCTTTTATCAAACAAAAATTTTTTTTTAATCAACGAGCTTTCTTTTCTCACTTCAAACTTAGAAACATCATCCTGGAAGTCATTCAAATCATGTAGCTTCTCACCATCAGAGAGTGTGGACAGAAAGTTGTGCCTAGGAGTCTAGAAGTCAAGGCAGTCAGATTATACCTCCTAGGGGTTTCAATTAGATAAAATATCCATATGTGCTGTGTATAGCATATGAAGAAAATATGAAATTACTGTCAATAGTAGACTAGGATTGATGGAACAATCAGATACAGATACCACATAGTAAATCAGAAGAGGTTGACTTATCAAACGGACACAGCAACAAGTTAGTACAGTCAGGATACCATTCTAAGCAGAGGTGCAAGCTTCCAGCTGTGGAATACTCTCCAGGGATTTACGCTTGCAGATGATAATGTCAGACTGAAAGCTCGGTCCTCTTCCAGGCCAGCCTAGGCATGACTGATTCTACATGTAACCTAATCTGGATCTGTTCCAAGGACCCCCCTCCCCCCATCTAGCCAGATTTATTAATCTCAGGATTATGCAAGATATATTTTGGCCTCAGGGGCAAGAAGGACTCCAGAAGAAATGGGGGTAATTGTGGCAGACGATCTGGAGCCACCCATCTGGAACCTGCACCAAGAAACCCCACTTTGACTCTTTACCCAAAGAAAGATTGAGAGCTGGAGAATGATTTCTTAGTTGAAAAAGATCTGCCTTCATGTATGGGCATCATTTTCTCTAACTGTGTGTCCCTGGTAAGGGCTGTAGGATCCAGAAGCATGTGCATGCTTACCTGGCCTAGAGCATGTTGCTCACCTTCTTGCTATAAATGTAAGCTTCCTTTTGAATGCGTTAGATGAGTTATACCCCATCTGATTCACTCAAATGGTGTCTGACTGGTAGTTGTACTACTCCTAACCTAATGCTCTGATCCCTGTAGTATGTTTTCATACGTCTGGAAAATTGAAGATGCCAGAGGTTATATTGCTGCTTTTTAAAAATATGCAGAAAGTTAATGAGATAACAGAAGTATGCTAAGGGAAACTCTGAGAAAAATGTTTTCTGGTCAGTAGATGAAGGGAGCCCCACTACAGTGGTGACTGGCATTTTGCCACCAGTGTGTATCTGATCTAAGTCTCAAAGAATAAATACTTGTGGATTTTGTTACACAGCCAAGAGATATAAATTTGGAGCTACCAGTTCAAAATGCTTAGTGCTGCAGGTACAGGTGAAAATCTTTATATTCTTCCATACAGTTAAAAAAAAATCCTGTTTTATATACAGATTAATTCCACTAGACCTAGCTGGACCTTTTGAGTTTCTTTACAACTGAAATTGCCTTTTAGAGAGGAACTATCCAGACGTAGATGGGAATATAATAGAATTCTGTGCTGAAGAAACTAGGTTATTTAGGTCATGATTGCAGTTTTATGATGCCATCTGGGAAAATGACGAAGTGCATGTGGGTTTTAAGTAAACTAAAGTTTTTCTCCCTTCAGTGAGCATTATAGCCTCTTTTGACACTTCGTTGGTAGAATTTCTGAACACTTTGTTTACTTTGAGAGTGGTGAATCCACGGGTGTGTCATGATTTGGATTGGAGCTTTCCTTCCACACATTTGGCAGGTATTTAATGCATTAGTACAGTCTTTCTGAAACTGACCTAACCACTTAACGATAGGCTAGTAAAACTTGCAGTCTTGTGAGTATAAATGCTGTCTTTTTAAATTAGGAAAGAACAAATAAAACCCTGTTGGAAATTCCTTGTTTTAAAAGGAGTAATTTAATGCTCTACTGTTAACATCTCCCAAGGTACTATTACATAAATAACTACTGCGATACAGGAAGAGTCATTTCCCATTCTGGAATAATTGGCACGTTTAGGAATTTCATTGTCTCCTCAGAATCCTCTGGACTGTGAGGCCAGAAATTAACACTTTTTTGATTATGGAACCTGCATTACATGATTTAAATGTTATGGTAGAAGATAGCAAGAGAATTAAAAAAAAAAAAAATTACTTGCTTAGGGCCAGAGAACCTCAGGGAAGGGAAAAGGACGTTTCTACCTTTTTAACATCGGTCAAGAAAATTTCTGTTTTACATTAATAATAAATTTTCTGGGATTTTTCTTAATTCCAAAATCATGAAATGAGGCATTTTAAATTCATACCTGTCCATGGATGTGTAGTCTAGAGCATTGGTTCTTAACTTAGGGGCCCAAAGAATATACATGATTCAAATGCCAGTTCCTTTTATTTCTAGATGACGTTTCTAGCCCATGGCTTCTTAATTTGGTTCAGGGAATCTAAAGTTTTGTGTTTGTGTGCAATCTAAGTAGGTCTTACAGCATTTATCAGCCTTTCAGAAGGAACTGACCACATTGTCAAGACTGATTTTTTTTTTTTTTTTATAGACCCAGTATATAGCACCATGGTGGGAGTTTTCTATATTAATGATAATGATAATAACAGCCTCTCATTATTGACCACTTATGTGCCACTAACTGTGCTTATTACTTATCAAGGCAGGTACAATTCTTATCTGCATTTTATGGCTGAGGAAACATGAGGCTTTAGCGGGTAACTTGTTGAGGAACACACAGAAATGGAATTAGAAGCCAGTTATGCCATCTGGGAAAATCTATGCCCTTAGGCATTAAACGCATTGTGGTACATTCTGGTTTTGACTCTGTTTTTGTTTGATATTCACGTATTCAATTCAAACAGTCCTCACTGTATTCTAGTGGTTGGGCATTGCTCTGTATCTAGATGCTACTGTGTTACAATTCCGAGATCAGCATTGGATTACAGGACCCACGACAGTGTCTGGCACTCGTTTGTTTGTTACATAACTAAGCAAATGAACAAATGTATGCCTCTTCCAAACATGGCTTGGGTCTTCTTTTGTGATACACCTCAGGCTCAGCACAGTGTGTGGTTGTGGTGGCTGTTGTTTTTGACAAATAGTATGCTTGCTATAATGTCTATCGGAATACTAAAATCAGATCATATTCCCTTGTAACTGTATATCTGTCAGAAGCCAGCAGCTTCTGACCAGTTTCGCAACATGACATTTGGAAGGCAGGTACTTGGAGTTTATTGCGTAGTTTTTGGTCCCATGGCTTTTTCAATGCAGTTTGACAGTCAGTATTATACAAGAACAGAGTTGAGTTTTCTGGGTTCTACAGGATGATCTTTTTTTTTTTTTTTTGAGACGGAGTCTCGCTCTGTCGCCCAGGCTGGAGTGCAGTGACCGGATCTCAGCTCACTGCAAGCTCCGCCTCCCGGGTTCACACCATTCTCCTGCCTCAGCCTCCCGAGTAGCTGGGACTACAGGCACCCGCCAACACGCCCGGCTAATTTTTTGTATTTTAGTAGAGACGGGGTTTCACCATGTTAGACAGGATGGTCTCGATCTCCTGACCTTGTGATCCGCCCGTCTCGGCCTCCCAAAGTGCTGGGATTACAGGCTTGAGCCACCGCGCCCGGCCAGGATGATCATTTTTAACTGTCTCTTAAAGACAACACCTATTTCTCTGCCACTAACTTTCTCAGGCCTCAATTCTTCATCTGTAAATCAAGATGATTGGACTCTATTAGTCATTTTTTAAGGGTTCTTTTTCTTTTGCATGTTTCAATATCCTAAAAATTTTTTTTCAATGAAAATCTGCAAGAATTCCATCCAACACCAAAGCAGAATACGCTGGTTGAAGTTTGAAGTGGGATTCTCTCAATATATAGAGCCACACAATAAGGTATGCTTTACATATCATAAAATTACCTCTTATATAGTGTACAATTCTGCAGATTTTGACAAGCTCATGCAATCACGTAACCACCATTATAGTTAAGACATAAAGCAGTTCCATCACCCAAGATGTTCCTGCTCACCCTTTTGTAGTCGGTTCCTTCCCTCAGTATCAGCTGTTGGCAACCACTGATGTGTTTTCTGTCCCTATAGTTTTTGGGGTTTTTTCCGACACTGTTGTATAAATGAACTCATTCAGGATGTAGCTTTTTGAGTCTGGGTTCTTACAGTTAGCATAATGCAATTGATTTCATCCATATTGTTGTGTGTTTCATTGGTATTGCTGAGTAATTCATAGTGTTGATATACTATAGTTTGATTATTCATTCACCAACTGAACGGCACTGGAGTTGTTTACAGGTTTTGGCAATTATGAATGAAGCCACTGTAAATATTGTTACCTAACATTCTAAGGTTAATGATATATAAGTTAGCTGCTAAAGTAGATTAAAAAGCATCAAACTCAGGAATCACTGAGGGAAGAGATAGGCACTGCAATCTGCATCTGCAAATGTTTCTTTTATGACCCCCCCCAGTGCCCCCCCAATCAAAGAATCCTTAGTAACTTCTCTACCCATACCCACTCTTCAAACTATTGGCAACCATTTTTGTTCTTGTTTGAAGAAGAAAGATTAGGAGATGTCATCTGAGATAGAACCAGCCCCAAGATAAATCAAGTCACTAATATACCCCTGGTGGCTTTGGGAATATAATATTTTTACATTGATTGGAAGGAAATGCAGTAATAAGTTTTAAAATTTGAACTACTAACTGCACCTGCTTAGAATCTAAAACTGAAGTGGAAAACCTAAGGCTTAACCCCACATGCTCCCTGATCAAATGCAAAGGTTCTTAAAATAGCTTCGTTTAGAGATGTAGTAGCAGCTGAAACAAGGAGTTGGTGTCCCTAGTCACAACCTGTCAGTTTAATATCATGGCTCAGAAGCAGCTGCCTCTGTATTTTTTTGTTTCAGGGCCAGGAACAGCAACTCTAAGGAGAAGCACAGAAGCAGCTTTATCTAGTTCGCTATCCTCCTCTGAATTCCAGTTTCCTAGTCAAGTGATTGTCCCTAGATCCATCATGAAGATACATGTCATCCATTTCAAGCCACAGATAGAGAAAAAAGTAGCTAAAAGCCTCCAATGAATTACAACAAACTTTAAATACATGTACAGGAAGTTCCAGGAAGAATGTAAAAAAAAAGAAAGAAAGTCGTGTATTTGCTTGGTCATAGCTAATAATAGACAGTACTAGCCATTTGGCTTAACTCTCAAAATCCATCAGAAAAACCTTCTCTGTTCACTGCTCTGCTCAGCTCTGTATAATTCTCCATTACCTGTGCTTACCATTTTTCCATGTAGAGTATTTTTTCTTGTGAGTTTTTCCTCTTACCTATGATAAACTGCTTCTTCACAACAGCCTACTTATGCTTGCACCAGAAGCAGGATCTGGACTGGGTGGACAATGGTCTGATCTGATGTGACAGTGTTTTATGTTGCTAGGCTGGTGGCACTAACCAGCAGTGTAAAATTCCATTTGCATTTTGCATGTAGGTGGATATACTAATATACTATACTGTTCCTGTCCTAAACAGTCACAAACTTTTAAAAATCTTGTCACTCAGAATAATTTTTTATTTCATTACAATAATATTAGGAGTCAGTTCAGAGCTTTACAGCCCAGTTTGCCATATTCTTCTTCATCATTCCACCCAAAAAGAAGAAGAAAAAGGTAGCAGCTTATATCTCTTTAAGCAACTAAACTGATTTTTGAAGGGCCAGAAGGAAAAACTCTAGGGTAAGGACCTAGAAGGGCAATGGAGGCAGGAAGAGGGTGGTGGGGGGAGGCATGAAACGTTCCTCTATCTGCATGGTTTCCTGTTTGCTAATACCATCACCCAAGGTATTTCAAACGATAGGTCAGGGCTAAGAGTACTCATGTTGAAAACACAGAATTTTTCTAGTTCTTTATTTAAGAGATTACCCCATGAGGCTGTGCATTGGAGAAAACATTAGCTGGGCTAGTCCTTTAAATATCTAAAACTTAGTTTATCCATCTGCTGAACAGGGAACGGTAATACCTGCCTTTCCTACAACATAGGGTCAAGTGAGTAATTGATAATGCGAGTTTCATACACAGTATAAAACACCTGGTAGGTATAAAATGACGTTGTAAGAAAAGTCTCCTCGACCAAGATGAGAAGCACAATAGGCCTGCTTTTTCACTGTGGGCCCCAGTGATTGACCGTCAGATTAAACAGAAAATCTTGCACTACTGTCAGATTTGAACCCTAGACTTCTAAGAGGCTATAATACAAATTTTCTTCTGTCTTCTTTAGAATTCCTGTCTGAGCCAATTCTGAAGAAGCAGACGGTATTAGTATGTGAGTTTTTTGTCTAACATCTATAGCTCGCACTGAAATGTCAACATCCCTCAAAGAAGGCTCAAGTATTTACACTCAAATGTGTTTTCCAATTCAATTATTTGATGCTGAGATGGTATCTAAAATTATCTCCATATCTATGTTGAACAACGTGCACAATATACAGATTCAGATCACTAGTAATCAGACTCTCTGTGCAGATTCCTACACTCAGGGCATCTGGAGACCATGTTTGCCTCATTCACTGTTATAGTCCCAGTAATCAGAACAGAGTAGGCATTCTAAATAGTTGATGAATGAATGAACAAATGAGCAAACAAACTAAGCTATTACTATAAAAGTGTTCCTCTAATATAACTAAACAAACTTATTGTGTGTTGCTGGTAGGCACTAGTTCTACCCTAAGGAAAATAAAAGCTACTAGCACTTTTTCTTTAAATGTTTTTCAAAGTAACATATTAGAAAGGTGAAGCGGGTATTATTACATTGGTAATGAAAATTTTGCTTTAGGTTAGGACATAGAATAATATGGTCTGTAATCGGGAGAAAAGAAGATAGAGCCCCTTACTTTTAGGTTTGTTGCGTCCTTGGACCTGCCTAACTCTTGACAAGTTGCAATGGCAGTCTCCTACAATAATGCTCTATTAAAGGCACCATCATTTTGATGGCACAATAAAATATCTTCATCTCCACTGCCAGCGCCACTACCTAAGACCAAGTCTTGACTAAATTTATTACTTAAATTTATTGCTAATTTATTGCTTAAATAAAGTTTAAGCAACAAAGACAAGTACACATGAACTTTAATAGAAGGTAAACTCTAAAAATAAATTGTCACTCACTTTTTAAATAATGCATGCTTTTCTTTGCTGCAGAACTTTTAGAGTATCTTTATATTGGTTAGTATAAGAACCCAAACCCCACATTGCTTTGGGAAATTACTTAGAAAATTCTCATTAGAGTAGACCTTAATTACCCAGGTGGAAGGAGCCCATGAATATTATTGCTGCCTTTAGAAATTTTTATTAACAAACAGCTCTTACAGTATTTATGCTGATTTTTAATTAAGCATAATGAGAGTTTCATAATAGTGTCAACTGATAAACATAGAGAAATATTTACTTGGAATATTTGGCTTTGGGAGATAGCAGATTGATAAATCAGAAAATGTCATCACAGGAAAAACATGTTTAACTGTAGCTAAAAGAACATTGCCGTAATTTCAATACATTCTCTAGTATTAACTACACCATGTTCTCCTTTATACAAATCTATTACACACGTGGAATATGGTAATGTAAACAGTGTATGTGTTGCACCTCTTCTATTCCTTCCTGAGATGTGAACAGCTAATGAATAAAGAAAGAGATGTAATCATTAATTGGTATGGAAAGAAAAAAGAATAACTGAATATGTCACAACCGTTTTAACTGAACACATATCCCTCTTCAATGGAGCTCCTATATACACAACTGTGCAGCCACCCTAAACATCGAATAATCCTCCCATTGAGGAGTATAGTGAGCAGAATTTTCTGTGATATCATTTGGCAGCAGCCTAGCATCATTTCCCATTTGTATCCAGATGTGATGTGCCCATGGATATCCAGTCATCTTCTGTGGGGTGTTACAGAACAAGCTCTTGATAGGTAACTCCCAAGATCTCTCAAAAACCTTACCTCAGAAACCTGCTTCTGTTCTCTGACTCTCATTCACTAAATCTTAACATCAACAGAAGGTAAACAAACAAAAGAAAAAAGATACAATCTAGTTGCCATTTGAAGATGTTAGTTTCTTCCACTCATCTTTCCATGAAAAGAGAATTCTTCCTCTGCAATTTAACCTATTCAGTATACTTCTCCATTTTCAACACATTGTGATGATTTTGACATGGCATATTGATCATTCACGTCAGCTTACAAAATCAAGCTACTAAGAAGGAAAGCATTTATCCAAACATACTTTTTCTTTAATCTTTGACTATTCATCTTACTCTTAACAGAATAACAATTTAAAGTTTCATTTTGGCTTTCCTTCATGTGTATCACTTTAGTAAAACTTACCTACTGTCAGGATAGTTCCTCTATTTTGCAAGCAACTCTTAGTCATTTTAGCCTAAAAGTCATCATCTGTCGTGAGCTCTTAATCATACTACATTCCCTTGCATAATATTCACAAGATCCTACTTCTGGAGAGTGGTGTTGGCCACTCCTAGCTGTTGAATAACACAGAAACATCCCATCTTCTCAGCAAGGATGAGGACACTTAGCTTACCGTGCAGGTACCTTTGTTGATCACGCCTGGTAGTTCCTTCTTCTCATCCCCGCCAAAATCCAACAGTGGAACCCAGGACCAACAACAGCGTTTTCTTCTTCTCTTTTTGGACACCCTCTCAGTTTTTGTTTTGTAGGCTTGAAAGCCACCGAGAGTTTGCACCCGGGGGCCAGTGATAGCTCTGCAAAGGAGAGGCAGTGGAGAGCCCAACAACAAGTGGGCCCAAACACTAAATATTGCCCTCTTTCCTCTCCGGGCAGTGTCCTTCATGCTCTGAAGACAGGCAGCCTTACCAAAACCCTTACCCCACAGCTTGCCAGTCTCTGTGGAAGAAAGGGTCTAACTGGACTGGGCTGCAGGATGAGGTGACCCAAAAGCCAGGAACCATCTGCCCAGAGCAGACAAGTAGAGGCACGCACAGGCTCCGTGAGCACGTCTGTGTGTGTGCGTGTGTGTGTGTGTGTGTGTGTTTGCATGTCTGTGCCCAGCAGCTGCTCTCCAGATTAGAAGACACCACTCTTTGGCCAGCAACTCTGAAACACCCTCTTGGGTAATTTTAAATTCCTGTGCACATCTTGGCTGAGAGTAGAAACTTCCCAGGCACAACCTGGGTCCCTTTCTTTGCTGTGTTGCTACCCCAGATATACTGTGGACCACAGACAGCAGTGCTAGCACCTGAGGAACAGATGCCCAGATGGACATTAAATTGCACCTCATTTTGTACCCTGCAGGCACGAACTGATGGAAGCCTTGTTTGAGATTTAAGTAACAAGGGCATGACCCCTTCTTTGACACCCATAACTCAAGGCACTGTAAACATTCGCTATTATTAACACTGTGTTGGACTCAAACTGGAATGCCTGCCTGTTCCATTTAGTGTCACAGGAGACATGAGGGCAAAGTGCTGAGGAAACTCTAGAGCAACATCAGAATGCATGGTGGTATGTTTATCATTTATTATTATTATTTGACATTTTGTTTTATATTATTCAAGTGTTAGGAAAAACTTCATGCTTTGGATTGCTAAAATTTGAAGCATCTAATTTTCTTTAAGTAGCATCACTTGTTCAGATTGAGGGGTTGGAGAGAAGGGAGGAGTTTGTTCATTTATTCAACAAATGTCTATTTCGGCATCCATTATGTATCAGATTATCTACCAGACATGCCTACCACCTGCCCAGTGCTCAAGTCATGCATTATCTAATTTAATCCTCACAGCATCCCTTTAAATTAGTCCTACTCCTGGTGATCAAATGAGAAAACCAAAGATCAGAATAATTTCATAACTTCCTAGGGTCTCACAAATGATAGATAGAAGACTGAGGATTCAAAATTGAATCTGAGTTACTCCAGAGCCCATGCTCTTTATTTTTAATTTTTAACATCAAAATAATTTCAGACTTATAGAAAAGATACAAGAATAACAAAGACTTTCTATATGCTCTTCACTCAGGTTCTCCAATGTTACTCATTTTACCACTGGTTGTATTCTCTCTCTCTGTCTTTCTCTCTCTCTCTCTCTCTCTCATCCTCCTTTCTACCCCTGTGAGTTTATTTTGGTGTGTGCATATATTTTTCTGAATTAATTTATATACTTTAGTGTGATTATCTTAAAAGTATAAGTATACTCTTCTACATAACCACAGTATAACAATTACATTCAGTAAATCAACTTTACTTTCTAATCCATAGATCCCATTCAGCTTTTCACCAAATGTCTCAATAATATCCTTTATAGAAAAAAAATGTTTTTTTCTTTTCGCCCACGATTATGTGTTGCATTTAGTTGTCTTGTCTCTACTTTCCTTCAATCTTGAACAGTTCTGTAGTTTTCCTTTTTTGTGTGTGACCTTCACATTTTTGAAGAGTACATTTTGTAGAATGTTCCTCAGTTTAGATTTGTGTGATGTTTCCTCATTGTAAGATTGACATTGTGTATTTTTGTGGCAGGAATACTACAGAAACAATGCTGTATTCTTCTTAATCATATCAGGAGTCACATAAATAGAGTTAGTCTTGTAATCAAACCCACTTGCTTAAGGTGATATCTATTAGATTTAGTCACTGTAAAATTACAGTTTTTCCTTTTGCAGTTAATAAATATTTTGTGGGGAGATACTTGGAGACTAGGTAAACATATTGCTCTTAAATAAACTTTCTTAGTGTGAAGAAGAACATTCCCTTCTCCCCGCTTATTTTTTTGTTTCTATCAACATGAGCTCATAAATTGCTGTTTTATTGAATGAGTTATAACTCACTAATATTATTATTTATTGTAATGCTCAAATGATCTCAGATGTGGCCCTCATGTTTTTCTGAGTACTTTCTTACCTTCTGGCAATAAAATGTTCCATAAGCATGTTGTACTTTCTCTGCCCAACTCTGGAATTAGCCATATCTTCAAGAAGACCTCCATCCATTATGGAAAATGGTATTTAGAAACCAAGATCTGGGGATTGTGTGAGCTCATTGCTTCCAGGCCCTTTCAGGTAATAGGCTAGGAAACACAGACACACACACACACGCCTATATCTATTGCTCTATTTATATTAAAGACTATGAGATCACACTGATAGCTCTATTTCCAGTCTAACACCATAGAGGCAATCTAGCTTTTAACCCTTTCCATACTTGTAACTCTCTTCCCCAACAGTGAGAATAAGGTGGTTTCTGTTATCTGTTATCCTCAGACTACTTATATATTTGCTCATTGCCCCTGTGGGTAAGGGCCCCTTTGGCCCTTAGTCTTTTTGGCCCCATCATCCCTGATTTCTCAAGGAAAAGGAAAGGAAGTAGTCAAAATTTTTTAAATAAAAAAGAAAAGGAAATGATGAGAGTAACAGTTTCATGTTCTTTCTATACCATAAAGTATCTGTGTCTTCATGGCAAGGTAGGTATTAGAAATCATCATGCAATCTCTGTGAAGGTGTAAAGATGTCATGGAAACAAAAGTTTATAAAGACTGAGGGAAGAGTTCAATTATTTATTCACATAAATAAATAATTGCCATGTGTCAGGCACACTGAAAGATAGACATAGCCCTTGTCCATGTGAACCTATAATCTAGTGGATTATTTTTATTATAGTTGCTATTTATTATGTCACACTTTGGCAACACTACATTAAGTACATTAAGCACTTTATTTATGTTATTTGATTTTAATTCAGACAGAAACCCTATGGGAGAAATAGTCTTTTTTTCCAACTTTACAAAAAACAGAACTGAGGTTTTGAAAGATTAAGTAATCCTTCCAACATCACTGAGCTAATTAGTAAGAGACTAGGATCTGCATTCAGTTTAGTCTGACTTCCAAGGCCCAACTCTAAACACTAGGGCTATGTGAGAAAAAAATAAGGTGGAATTATTCATCATGGTGGCATCCAGAAGGAATCATGATTTATGAACTCTTGAATGCAAACTCTCCTATAGAATTGTGCTATCCAGTACATTAACTACTAACCACATATGGTTATTAAGAGCCTAAAGTGTGGCTAATTCAAATGGATATATGCTGTAATCATGAAATACACAGATCTCAAAGACATTAGAAAACAACTAATGTAAAATATCTCAGTAATAATTTGTATATTGATTACAGGTTGAAATGATAACACTTTGGATATATTGGGTAAAACAGATACACTATTTTTTTTTTTTACCTTCACAATAGCCAAAAGGTGGAAACAACCCAAATGTCCATCAATGGACAGATAAACTGCAGTATATATATACACACAATGGAGTATTAGGCTTAAAGAAGATTGAAATTCTGATATATCCTACAATAGGGATGAACCATGAAGACATGTTAAGTGAAATAAATTAGGCACAAAAGGACAGATACTGTTATGATTCCACTTATATAAAGTACCCAGAATTGTCAAATTCATAGAAGTAGAAAGTAGAATAGGGTTATCAACAGCTGGTGGGAAGGAATGATGGGGAGAATAGTTTAATGGGTATAGAATTTCATTTGGGGATGATGGGAAAGTTCTGGAAATAGATAGTAGTGATGGTTGCATACCAGTGTAGTTGTACTTTATTTCACTGAATTGCACACATGAAAAGGGTTAAAATGATAATATGTTCTGTATATTTACTATGATTTGTAAAAATTGGTTTTACCATTTCTAGAAAATTTAACCTAACATACACGGCTTATATCTCTATTAGATAGCATTGCTATAGTATTGTATTATTAATACAGAAAAATTAGTTATTTCTTAAACTCTTCCCTTTTCACATGGCATATTTAAGAGCTTTTGAGATATTAAATGATCCTAAATTACACTTTTCACCTCTGATCAGTCAGCTTTGAAAGAGTTACAGGACAGCTTTTCACTTACAGTTGTATTAGTGACATAGACTTTTGAAATGAACTTTATGAAACACTAGCCATTTGTTGTTTTAATAGTTCATTTTCCAGTTGCAGAGTATCCATGCGGCCTCTGTTCAAGCACTAACATAATTGTCTCAGCCTATGTAGATCCTAAAATACAATTATCTTAAAATTCCATTGCAGTTTAAGCTTCCTTGGGTCTATGGGTTGATACTAGTTCATCAGTTAACTTTCAAAAGTTGACCCCTAGGACAGATACTCTTTCCCCTGCCTGTGGCCTTTCTGTCACAGCATCTACCCAAAATGGGCATCTGTATGGGGAGGAAATGAGGGACTGTATTGGACTGACTTATAGGTATCATCCTATAGATAACTGAAAGAATTATGAGTCCATAAGCAGAACACATTCTCTAAAGATGTCTCAGTCCCACCCGCTTAAAGGTGACCAAGCAACCAAGCAAAGAAGGGAAAAATCAAGAAAAACATTCCTAATCTTTTGGTGGTTGTGTTGTTGCTGTTTTTTTGTTTGTTTGTTTGTTTTGTTTTTTGTTGACTCTCTGAGCTTCAGTTTCCTCCTCTGTGAAGGTATTGCACTGAAAAAGATGTCTTAGTTCTATTTTAGTACTAATATTATGTGAGTCTGTGAATTAATAACTTTAAAATGATTCAGGAAAGCCTAATACTGTGCTTTTTGCTGCATTTTACAAACAATTATTACTGCACATATCTGCAAGGTGGTGACAGATATATATATTGCTAATTCTAGAAAATATGAGGTATAAATTAATTTGTCTATTTATTTTGTTTCTATGAATTATAAAGGAAAAGTGAATTCTTGTAGCAGAGCTAGATCACAGGACATAAGTTTCCCCCAGGCATGCCTACTTTTTCTTGACTCACATCCCAAATCCCATCCTTCCCACTGTCCCCTCTGTATTCTGGGTGGATCATGTAATCCTCCATAGTGCTCCCAAGGCACTCAGAGTTTAACCACACTTTACCCTCAATCCCATGTTACTGCAATTGCCAAGCATACTTGTCTCTCCCCCACTAATGGGAAGTTCTTGGAGTGCAGAGTGCACCTTCCACCTTTGCAGTTGCAGCCTCTGGCACATAGTCAATACACAACACATCATAGACTTGATGCATCTTTGAATGGATGAAGCATCTGACCTCTTTAGCCAAGTGAACAAAAGATGACAGTAGCAGCCCTAGAGGAAAGCAACTTCAGAACAGCATCTCACTGAGCTAGAAGGTAAAAAAATAAGAAAATTACACATATTAAACCAATTAGTCATTTTTCAATTCCAGGGTTGTAAACTTTTGTCCTAACAGACATTTTACTAACAGCAAAATTGACAGTTAGAATTCCACGTATTATCCTGTTCTTAATTTCCTTAAGAGTGGGATTATTTATATGTAAAAGTGAAAGGTCTGGATAATCTATAAAATAGAGAAATATCTCCAAGTTTACAGGTTTATTTAGGAACTGGTATAATGAGGGGAGCTTCTCTCTTCCTTTGATGCCTACCTATAGGCAGTGTTTAGGTATTAGACATTTTAGAGCATCATAGTTTTCTCAAGTGAAAATGATAATAAGAGGTTAACTTTTTTAAAAAATGAGGAAAACATATTCTTGACCTCTGAAAATTGTTGTTGCAAATAATCTGTACTCTCCAGTTTCCAGGGACTATCTCTTCATGTTCTTCAATAATGCCAAAATACCGGGTGACAGCTGTTTTAGCTCTAAGACATTCCTCGAGTGGCCTATTTTGATGTCATTATGTAATGCTTTTCTTTGGCATCGCTATCATCATTCGGTAGCCTTGTTGATATTTATCACTGCATCGCTTTCTTCCTTGTGTGCCCATATTACTTTTCCAAACAGGCACTGGTTCTCTGAAATGTAGAGAAAAAGAGAGGGAAGGGATAATTCTAGCAACATCTCAAATTGGACCGATGTCTTCTCCTTGGCTAAAAGGTTCCTTTTGAACAGGAAAATACACGAGTTAGAAGTCTTTTTCCCCTCTCAGCCTCCTTCTGTCTAAAAATGCTATTTCATTCTAATCCTGTTTTCTGTATTAATTGCACATCTTATAAAGAGGTATTACACCAACCATGCTAGGTGTGGCACCTAGCTTTGTGCTAGGTCTTCGTCCTTTAAAGACAAAATAAAATGTTGTCCCGTCTCTGTCACTCAGGAACTCATAGTCTAATAGGAGAGGCGGTATGAAATTCTCATTTTAATAGGCTAGGTGTTCTAACGTAGGGCTGAGTAGCCTGTTTTCTGAGTCTTCCTGAGGTGGAGGTCAGGGAGGCCTCACGGGGTGGGGGTGGGGATGCACCTATTTGAACTGGACACCTTGGGCAAGGAGCAGTAGGTTTCTGGCAGGAAAAGAGTAAGAAGGAGGGCATCCTAGGCAGAGGACACAGAGTCAACCCAGGCACCCTGGCAGGAAAGCGCAGGATGGCTTCAGCCCTGGCAGCTGCCCCTGTGCCTCAAGGACAGGGCTATGGCATCCAGCTTTGTACTCATGAAAATTGTGTGGCGCAGCTTTAAACTTTGATACTACTGCGTGCACTGTATTTGACATAAAGCCTTAGATAAACCACTTCAGTCACAGCTTCCCCAAAGTGATCCCTGAATTCAAGCAAACTTTTTTTTTTTTTTAATACTTTAAGTTCTGGGCTACATGTGCAGAACATTCTGCTTTGTTACATAGGTATACACGTGTCATGGTGGTTAGATGCACCCATCAACCCATCACCTACATTAGGTATCTCTCCTAATGTAATCCCTCCCCTAGCCCCCCACCCCCAACAGGTCCCTGTGTGTGATGTTCCCCTCCCTATGTCCGTGTGTTCTCATTGTTCAACTCCCACTTATGAGTAAGGACATGTGGTGTTTGGTTTTCTGATCTTGTGATAGTTTGTTCCAGCTTCATCCATGTCATGTTCATCATGGACATGAACTCATCCTTTTTTGTGGCTGCATAGTATTCTATTGTGTATATGTGCCACATTTTCTTAATTCAGTCTGTCATTGATGGACATTTGGGTAGGTTCCAAGTCTTTGCTATTGTGAATAGTGCCACAATAAACATATGTGTACATGTGATGCTATTGTGAATAGTGCCGCATTAAACATACGTGTGCATGTGTCTTTATCATAGAATGATTTACAATCCTTTGGGTATATGCCCAGTAATGGGATTGCTGGGTCAAATGGTATTTCTAGTTCTAGATCCTTGAGGAATCACCACACTGTCTTCCACAATGGTTGAACTAATTTACACTCCCACCTCAAGCAAACTTATCCTGGTGCTCTGAGGGGGCCCCTGGTGTCACCTCAATGCATGTTTGTTGATGAAGGATGCTGGGATCTCAGAGGCTGGCCTCATGGAGGGGCTAGAAATAGGTGAGGCTGCTCCCAGAAGCAGAACCAGTAGCATATGTTACAAGTGAGATATTTCAACACTGCAAGGAGAATCTCGGCAGGTGGCTGCAGCACAATTCCAGGTGTGCTACTTGGGTTGGGGCCTGATCCCAAGCAGCAGATAGGGAATGAGTAGCAAGAGATATGGAAAGATAAGAATTATGCAAGGAAGCAGAACCCCATGCAAATAAACTAGGTGCTGAGCGGAGCTATAGTCCTAACAGAGAAATTAAATGCATGGAGGAAACCAAGGGAAAAGTTTGGGCCTATCCCTTGAGCAAATCAGGAGGTGACTGGAGAAAGACTGCTGTTCATGCTTTGTACAGGTACCCAGGACCCACTGCAGGGCTTCTAGAGATCTTCCCTAGGCAGTAAGACAATTCTAGACCTCCCTTTCTGGTGTGGGTGGGCTCCTGGTAACCTACAAGATTTGGTTTTGCTGGCTGAAGAACCACACAGGACACAGTGTGAAGACTCAGGGTCTTCCATGTTAGCCACTGGGCATGGTTGGAAAAACAAGACTGGCACCCAGGGTACTTCTTAGTTTCCAACAACTCCATGATTTGGCAGCCTAGGCCAGAGCCAAATGGCAAAGTGACAAGGGTATTCCCCCTTAGGCCAGCTTCACAATAGCTCCCCAGGAATATACTGTGCTATTCATTCTTAGTGTTCTGGTGCTTCACGTTAAGTTTCTTTGTAATTTTTCTTGAGTTAAGGAACACCATGCCACATACATAATAGGAACTCTGCTCTCAACCACAAACAGCTTTAAATTAGAAGGACTGACCCCTTTCCCCCTTACTCAAAATGCATTGTGTGCCAAGCCTAGTGTTTTAAAGCAATCGTTTTGAAACGTTCTAATTGCAGCTATACATCAGCTCTCCATTCTCTCAGCTTCTCAAGTCCAGTCAGGGTGGTCCTGGTTAAAATGAACACATGAAAAACCTCTAATAGTAATCTGGATTTATGGTAGTACAATAGTATTTATGGTAGTAAAAACAAAATATAAAGATGCCCTTCTTTATAAAACATTTATTATTTGCAGTTATATTCATTTCATTCATCTATTCAACAATTATTTATTACATGTCCACTATGTCCAGGCATATCTTGAATACTGGGGAGATGATATTTAAAAAGCAGATGTTATTGGTCCATCCTATCCTGGAATGTAAAGTCTATGGGAAGAATCAAATAAAAACAAGGTAACAAATCAGATAATAAGTACATCTTGTGATAGTGCTGCAATAGAAAGGAAGAGAAAATCGTGGCAGAGAATTGGGGGAGGGAGTGAACCTCAGATGTCAGAGGAGACCTCTCTCTGAAGAGGCGCCATTTAACCTGAGATGGGAGTGATGTAAAGGAGCTAGAGGAGGAAGCATTCAGGTCTGAGAACAATAAGTGTGAAGGCTCTGGGGCAAGAAAGGAGTTTGCATGTTCTAGCACTCCAGGAGGTCAGCATGGTTGGGGTATTGTGGGCCAAAGAGGAGGCAGTGGGATTGAAGGAGGAAGTAGGGTCCTGGTTGGGGGAGCCCTGCGGGTGGTACTAGGGAGTATGGATGTTATTTTAAGTGTAAAAGCAAACTGCTGTGGAGTTTTAACCTGGAAGGTTACATGATCCTATTTACCTTTGGGAAAGGTCTTTTTGGCTCTCATGTGGAGAATGGAAGGGTCCAAGTGGTTGCTGGGGATCTAAGTACTGCCTGAACAGGGTACTCCCAGGCTGTGCTCTGGGTGGTCCCAAGGATAGTGACCTGGGAATTCATGGACTGCAGGCAGCCTATCATTAATTTTCCTTCACACGGCTCTTCCTCTAAAGGCCAAAAGCATTTCTCTCTGCCTGATGGTTAACAGAAGAAAAAGTGTCAGAAATGCTGTCTTTCAGGTGGGCCAGTAAGGTAGGTCCTGGCCCTAACACTTTGTACGGATGTCCTAAACCTGCTATCATTTTCACTTTGCAGGTTGGTTAAATTTATGCCAACTTCCCAGTGTTCTTCACCTTTGTTCCTGGTACAAAGAAGGTATTCAGTAAATATTCATTACATTAATTTCACTTGGATTTCCAGTGGCCTGGGTAGTGAGGGAAAATTAAGAGATAGCACTAGGGTCCTCTTTACCTCCTATGTGGAGAGGATGTATTTGTCAGGTGGTTACCATGGCTCTTAAAGTATTAGTATTTTCAGTCTATGGCGGATACAGTTCAGAACTGAACAACATGACTCCGCTAGAATAAAAGGTGCTGTGTACATACAAAAAGTTTTTTAAGAGTATCTGGTTAGAGTTTAATGTGGCTGAAAATATTGCTATTTTTTTTCCTGTTTCAATTACTCGAATGTGGCTAAAAGTGTGCTTTGGAGAGTTTCCAAAATAAAAATTCTGAGGTGAGAGATATTTCAACCCCAACAATAACTTGAAAATTGGAAGTTGGACTAGCAACCATTTCTTCAACTGTCTTAACTCTGTCACCAGCACTATGATGATTCAATTACATGTGAGAAGTCTAGTTTCTGACCATTTAACTGCACACTTCAGCTACAGGCATCAGTCTTTCCCTTCTTTTCTTTCACAGTGAGTAGATTTAGGGGCAGAAATGAGAATAATGAGAGAAAGCAAGAGGCTGGGGAGTACAGGCCTTTCCACCGGCCCCCAGGTCACAGCTGGTGACCCTGACCTTCTCAGCCGCCTCATGTGATTAGGAGCCTGCAGCAAACCAGTCACAGGGTAGGTGCTGGTTCCCTCCCTGTCCTCACAGTCCTCACCACCCAGCACCGATAGCCTTGCTTGAACATCAAGGACATCCTAGAAGAGGAAACACATCTCCAAATGGCAAAAGGCCACGTGGACCCATGTGAGAAGAAAGGGGACGGCACTCCTCAGCGAGGTAGTAGACACAAGGCTCTAGGGACAGGACCTGGCACTGTGTGCTGTCTAGTAGCAGCAGCAGCTACTGCTGCTGCTCTTTTTATTATTGATGTCAATGGTGTGTAAATTGATTAGATGTATATGCGTTCACATGTCAGGTGCTAACTCTCAGATCCCCCTGTTTTCACTCTGTACCTCGTCCCCACCAGCCACTCCCGCACAATCCCTCAGGCACTGCTTGATGCTTCCCTTTAAGTAAGGGCTGTTTATTCTCTGTATTTTAGAGCTGCCCCTGTTCACAGTACTTGCATTATTCCAATATCTCCATTTGGCAATTGCCATTTCTTCTTAGTGCCGCTCCAAATCTCTTTACTGGGAGAGGTCAGTCTTTGGAAGTGAAAGAAATACATAAATGCATCATTCTAGCCACACCATTTATTCCCTGGCTTCCTCCTCTTTCCCATAGGGAGGGTGGTTTTATTATCATGTTACTCTAGTGCTTCTCATGACGGAACGTAACTCAATTTCTTCAGTCATCTTTTGCACTTCACTGAAGAGTCTGTGATCTCAGGTGCTTCGTTTTGTTGGAAAGGGAAGAGTAGGACACATCTGATCCCTCACTCAGAAAAGCAGGAAATCATCATTTTAGTTAGGGGCCTGGGAGACACATCTGTTTGCAAAAGGAAGGAGTTGCTGTTTCTCTGGCTGTCTGCTTTCTTCCATCTATCCCTAGCCCACCCTTGGAAGTCATAGCTGAGCATCTCTCAGTGAAATAAATGTTGTAGTAGATCAGGTAATTAGCAGGCAGAATTATGTTTGAGCTGTAACCTAACTCTAATCGCTGACCTCAGAGAATTAATTTCATATGACATAACACCTTAGCTGTGTGCTGGCTTAAAAGTTTCCACTTGTCTCTCTCTTTTAGCTAGATTGCATTTTCTATTTCTGGATTTGTCATGTTGATGAGTCAGGTGGCCCCAGACTCTTCCTGTGGATGAAAGGGACATCCTGACTTGGACATATTTTCTACAGATGTAAATTACAAAAAGGAAAAACTCTGTCCTTTTTTTGGCATAAAAGTAAGGGAAACTGGAGGGTTGAGTGAGGAAGGTATAAACTAGCCAGTGTAAATAAACTCTAGCCCTAGGGCATGAATGCAGCAAGATGTACAACAGAGAAAATGGTACTCTGGAATAATGCTTTTCTATATTAAAAACAGCCATTGTAAGGAACTTGTGGTATAATGGATCATGTTAATATTTGCCACCAAGTTAAAAAAATTTACAAAATAAGATATAACATCTGTATGATGATCTATGTATTCCTGTGCCACAGTGAGTGGCTTTATCCCTTCCCCTGTAGTACATGTGGAAACTGTCACTCCACCCATATACCTGAGTCCTAGAACAGTTCCTACAACTAGGGGCTCACTGGGGTCTCACCTGCTTTGACTTCCGTAATGGAATTTGCTGCATGAGTTCAGAGAGATAGTATGCTTTTCATGTTTTTTTTAAAATTCACATAGTGAATTATCTTGTATACTGAAAAGACAGTTGAAAACCAAAATCACCTTTGAAGACCTAGTTTTGTTTAATAATCAAAGGAAGCTACTGTGCATTATGCCAAGTTGTAATTATTATGAACCTAAAATAGTTGTACTTCTCTTGAGTACAACTTGTTTTGTCGTTGTCATTTTAGCTTATGCATACTATGAATAGTGACTAGGTTTCCTTTTTCACATGGGTTCCTGCAAATGTAGAGTCAAATTTGTGCCCCATCAGTAGCAAATGTCTAGGCCATTATATCTTTATCAGAAGTCTTGGATTCATTTCAGGTCCAATTCTTATTTTTCTTTCATATTCACTCCCACTTTTAATTTATACAGTCTTCTTTTTTTTTTTTTTTTTTTTTTTTTGGTAACCTTGTAAGCTGCCTTAAATTTTTTTCTAGAATAAAATGATCTATAGTTAACTAAGAGCTAGATATTGAAAACATGAAAGAAGAAAGTTGGGCAGAGAGAGAACTAAGGAAGGAAAGCAGACAGGCAGGCAGCTATGCACGTCTCAGTCACTTAACCTTCCTGAGTCTCAGTTTCAAATCTGTAAATTGCTGACATCCAGCGTATTTGTGGGACTCACAGTCATTTTTAAATAATGAACATGAACACACTTTATAATAGAGCTCTGTGTAGCTTTGTTGTGATTATTTTAAAGCCATTTTCAATTGAGGCAATTCTCCATTGCCAAACCCTTGGCCTAATCCTCATTCATCTCTGTTCAGTAGAAAGCACTTCCCTAGAGAGCAGGGCCCAGGCTCTTCTGAGAGCTTTCCATGGGTCCAGCCAAGAACCAAAATCCTTACAGCACATAGAGACAATGTCGTCTCTCCCACGATGGCTCTGAAACCTCTAAGCCTGACAGAGTTCTGTACCTTAGCTGTTCCCGGGCTAGGAAATCTAATTATCTAGCTGCAAAATAGCTAGCCAGCAAATCCTGTTTACCTCAGTGTCTCAGTATCATCTAGGAGATTTGGTGAGGACATCTGCACAAAATTCCCCAGTCAGGGACCTTCCACCCCATATATAGTTCCCACTGGGATTTGGGGACCCCAAGAGCATCCCATCTCCCACTTAGAAACTTATGGGGCCATCATCTCACTGCTTACATAATCCCACAATTAGAACTTCTTGACAAAGGAGTCTGTGGAATGGAGGGCATGGAGACAGACCTTAGTGATCACTGTTCAGCTGCTGTTACTAGTGATCTTGTTAGAAATAGTTCTGCTTTCAGGTGAAGGGAAGCAGGAAGAAAGGCTGGTAAGTACAGCCAAATGATCCATTATTGTCAGTCTAGCTATCTTCTTAAAGTAGATTCTGATCAGGTAAAAGCCTCTCTTAGGTCCCATCAGTGCCATGATTAAAGCCAGACACCCCAGCATGACAGGAGACAGCACATGAAGGAGGACAAGAATGAGAGTCTGCACTACTGTGTGAGAATGCTTGCTCTGCCTACACGACAGCCGAGGAACCTGGACCAGGCCCCGTGCCTTGTCAAGCCTGGGCTATGAAACATGGAGATAATAATGAGGATTAAACTGTCCAAAGTGCTTAGCACAATGCCAGCCCTTCTCACATCTGCGACTTTGCACATGTTGTTCTGGAATGTTCTTTTCCTGGTCTGTGCACTGAACTTCTACCCTTCAACATCCTCTTGAGACTTGCCTCTTTCTTGCCTTTCCTAAAATACAGCAACAGATCCTCACCCAGATCTGTTGGTCCTCAACAGATCTACAGCAGAATGTAGAGTTCTATCCTTCTCTGCACATTTTAATTATTATCTTTGTCATAAGATTTATTATTAGATATTATTTTACTTCATTAAGACACCAAAAAAATCCAATTGATCTTAAAAATAAACTGATAACATATGGTAGAGAGATTGTTAATGTTTTTTGCAACTTGAAACACCATTAGAAATGTTATGCTGTGAAAGACAAGCAAATAGCTAAATGCATATTTTTAATTGAGTTAGAATTTACATTTATTGAGGTACTCACATCTTAAGTGTACTGTTCAATCAGTTTTGACCAAGACCTAGAACATTTTCGTCACACCTAAAAGTTCCCTAAGATCCCTTCCCAATCAACCCCACCCCACCCCGCTACCCATACACACAGAAGCAACAGCTGATCTGATTTCTAACAGCATATGTTAATGTTGCCTACTCTAGAAGTTCCTATAAATGAAATCATACAGAACGTACTTCATCCTATCTGCTCCTTTCACCCAGTAATGCTTTTGAGATTAATCCATGTTGTTGCATTTGTCAGCAATCTAATCCTTTTATTACTCAGTAGCGTCTACTGTATGAATATGCCATTGTTTATCCATTCTCTCTTGTTGATAGGCATCTATCAGAATTTTTTTATTTTAACTTTTAAGTATCATAGAGTAAAATTGGCCTTTTGTTATTTTGGCATACAACTATGAATTTTAATACATGTACAGATTTGTGTGGGTGCCACCACAATCAGTATGCAGACAGTCCCATGAAATAACTCCCTGGTGCTTCCCTTTATAGTACCCCCTACCACCCCTAACCCCTACCTCACACCTGTTCTCCATCACTGTAGTATCACATTGCATTTAAATTGCTTATACACGTGTCTGTCTTTCCCGCTATATTGTCAGCTTCTCAGAGTAAGAATCACATCTTCTTCATCTTTCCTCCTCAGGGCTTAGCACAGTGCCTAGTACATAGTAGGTGCTCATTAGATTTTTGAGGGATAAATGAATGAATGTCCATGTGACCACATAATGAGTCCTTTCATAATTTCTAGTAGGGAAGGGGAAGAAGAAGGTTGAAGGAAACCAACATTACCTTTGCTCTTTTAAAGAAAAATGTAGGTTCTTTTTTCACAGCAATAATGATTTTATGATTTTAAGAAATTTTAAAGAGTGCTCTCTGGTAATTGCTACTTGAGAGGATATGTTAAGTCACACAAAATAGTAATCTCTCCGTAAAAGGAGTTCAGCAAATATTTATACTAAAAATACTACTGCTGATTAAGTTTGGGCTTGAAAATTAAAAAGGAAAAATTTAAACATGCTTCTTTGTCTATTACCTGTTTCTAACTATGTTCCAGAAGTCTAAAATTCTCCCCCAGAGTCTGTAACATATTTTTCAGCTATCCCTAGCTCTATAAAGATCCTTTACACTGTATTTAGAGAAACTGAATACTCACACTGTTACTTTTGACTGAGGTTTTGGTTTCCTTATTTTTTCCTAAACCAGTGTCATCTTTATCTAAAATTTGTTTTACTAAAGTCATTATTACTATAAGTGAACTTGGTTCTTATAGTGTCTTCCCTAGAGCATATTCAGTTCTTTTCAGCTTCAACTTTACTTTTCTTTTCTTCCTTTCAGTATTTATTACTGTTTCCTTTTTCGTTAATCACAATGCTGAAGTGACTTGGTATATATTCTTCTTATCCTCTTAATTTCACCCACTAGGATATTATCTCTTAAAAACCGAGCCCTTTGCCAACTCCATGTCACATTTTCTTTAAGCAAATAAATTTTCTCCATATGCTTAGCATATACCCCAGAGCCCTATAGCCTATTTCCCCTTTTAAAACAGAAATGGGGAAACAGCTGTTCCATTCCTATAAAGTGTGTCCTGTTTTATAGATAACCCTGAACAGCTCTATTTTGATGTCTGCAATATTACTTGGTCCTTGAAATTGTGAGTTTCCTGGACCTGAATTTCCCTCTCACATTTGGGAAAGAAAAATTAATTCTACTGGATGTTTCAGTGCACTACGGAGGCCATGAAGTCTTCTCTAAAAGTTTGTTTTGGTAGCTACTAAAGGGCTCATTTCTTCCCTGTAGCACAGCAAACTTTTTAGCTGTAAACACTCATATTATGTGGCCATGTCATTGAGTGTTTTAGCAGAAGTTGATTGTATATATCTGCTGGATTCTTTGCTGCCTCCAGAACATCCTAGGATGAAAGGACACATTGCCCTAAGGTAGCCCACAGCCCAGTAGGGAGGACAGATGCAATGTGATGAGTTTTCGAATACCTGAGCTGAAACCACCACCTAGAGTAGGAACCAGCAGACTATGGCATGTGGGCTGGCTGCCTGTTTTTGTATGGCTTGTTTTGTTGTAATGTAGGTATGCGTACTCCTTTACATATTCTCAATGGTTTACATATTATACAATGTGTAGTTGTGACAGAGATCGTATGGCCCACAAGCTTAAAATATTTATCTGGTCCTTGAACTTAAAAAATTGCCATCTCCTAGCTTAGAAGAAGGACCATCAAGAAAGTGTATGGTTGGTCACCAAAGAATAGGATAGTGGAGGACATCCTGGAGGATGACAGCATTTTAAGGGGTAGGTGAAAGACGAAAGTGCATGAAGTGATGGGCTGGGAACCAAATCACAGTGTTCCAGAAGACAAAGGAGGACAGAGTGTCAAAAAGTTGAGAGTTAACATCAGTACCAAATGCCCCAGGGTAATCAAGTGACATAATGGTTATGATGACCATTTTGTGAGAATTTACTTGTGTGCCAGACTGTGTGTTAAGTAACTTACATTCATTATATCAGGACTCCATGTAACAACCCTGTGAAGTAAGTACTATTATATAGTTTTATAGATGAGGAACTAAGGCACAAAAAAAGCAAGTAATTTTTCCAAGCTCACACAGCTCGTAAATGACAGAGGTAAGGTTCCAGTCTAGGCATCCTGATTCTAGGGAGCTTGTAATTTTAATCCCCATGCTGTAGTAATTTACAGTGGCATGACGGCGCTGGAAGATAGCTTCAAATGGGTGACAATGATGTCTACCACGGGCGATACACTATTCTGAGTGTTTCTCCCTAGCTCATTTAATCCTCTCAGCAACTTCACTTTGTATTTTAGGAAACCAAAGCACACAAAGAGGAACTAACTTGCCCAAAGCCAGCTATTGAGTGGCAGAGGTGTGATGTGAACCAGGGCATTCTGGAAGGACACAGCTTGGTACCTGACTTAGCCTGACCTCCCTACCTCCATCTCTACTGACCCCCATCCAGCCTCAGGCCTCTCCCAGTTCTCTTGGAGATTTTGACCTAAATCTGGTTCTCGCTTCCTTTCTACTCCCTGCACCCCAATGTGATAGCCATTTAGGAAAATAAAAAAGAAGAAAGCTCAGTGTGTTTTTTAATAACATTAAGGTGTAGTAGCAGTAGAAAACTCATAGGCAGAGCAATGGAATTATACCATAGCATATGTATAATTTGTGTTTAGAAGTGTCATGACAAGAAAGTGAGGAAGGGAAGACTCATTTGGCAAGACATTGGGACAACTGATTATATATTTTAAAAGGTAACAGAGTTAGGGCCTCACGTTATACTCAACAAAATCTATTCCATATGGATTTAAGTTACATGCTTTTTTTAAAGATTAAATTATTTTAAACACTAGATTATGTACTCTGAAATAGAGATAATTTTTCTAAGCATAACTGCAATGAGAAAATGATATATTTGATCTCATTATAATTTAAAACATCTGTAAATAAAAAGCAATTATAAAAATTAAAAGATTAGGCAGCATTAAAAATTAATCTTGGCTGGGTATGGTGACTCACGCCTGTAATCACAGTGCTTTGGGAGGCCAAGGCAGATTGCTTGAGGCCAGGAGCTCAAGACCAGCCTGAGCAACAAAGTAAGACCCCATCTCTAAAAAAGTTTTAAAAATGAGCCAGACAAAGTGGCATGTAGCTGTAGTTCTGGCAACTCAAGAAGCTGAGGCAGGAGGATAACTTGAGCCCAGCAGTTCAAGGCTATAGTGATCTATGATGGCACCATGGCATTCCAGCCTGGGCAACAGAATGAGAGCCTGTCTCTAAAAATGAATATATAAATAATTTGTTAAGATTAACCTTAAAATTAATAGAGCCATACAAGTTGATAAGGAAAACATTAAAACTTTCCTTGACAAATGAACAGTTAAGAACATTCTATGCATATAAGAAAATAAAAAGTAAAATATTTAGTCTCATCAAATGACTGCAAATTAGTAAAATGCTGTATTATTTTTTACCTATTTACAATATTAGAAAGGTAATACTCAGTGTTTGCTGGGGTGTGATAAAACATACAGTGTTATACAGTGTTGATGACTTATAAATTGACCCAAACGCTTGCAGAATAGAGTTTAGAAGTTGTTAAGACCTTTTAAAAACATGTATACCTTTTTACAATGCAATTTCTCTTCTGGAAATCTAAACAGAAATATATAAAATGTTACATATAATGATGTTTATTATACTATATTTGCAAAGCCAAATTTTTGAAATAATCTAAATAATGATAGGAGAACAAAGAAATATATTGTAGACAAACCATGGTTTACTATACAGCCACTAAAAATGTTTTTCAAGACTAATGACATGGGGAAATACTCATAATATTAAAGGATAAAACATTTGTATACAATACATAATTCCAGACATGTAAAGCTATGTGTATATGTACATAGTCTTACTCATGTACACACCGAGACAGACAAAAGTAAATACCAAAATTGGAATGCTGGATATCTTTTACAGTAGGACTGTCTTTTTATAGTGGAACCAAATTTTTTTTTTTTTTACTTTTCTGCATTTTCTAAAATCTCCACAATGAATATGTACCATTTTTATATGAAGGAAAAGGGTAAAAAAAGGTTTTTAAAAATTATGATGCTATCAAATTTGTAGTATGGTATTGATAAACCAAGTCTTACTTCATTCTCTCTTGTTTATTTACTCCATTAGACTTACATCTCAGCGTTATCTCACCCCATCATGTAAGACTTTAGGGTTGTGGTTCTCAAAGATCAATCCAAACACAAATCATTATATGAATATTTTTCGTATAGTTGGTAGTAAGTTGATAGACTAATTCCTTAAGCCCAGTTTATCAATAATAAATTTGAAGGATGAAGCAATGAAGGACTTTGTCCTAAGCTATACCCAAAAGCACTGTAAGAAAAGGCTTTTTCCCCTGAGAAGCTGGGTGAGAAAATTAAGCATTCTGAAGCAGGGCAGGTGAGCATTATACCTACCTTGAATGATTTACATTAAGGGATACATTATGTATTAATAGTATAATAGGTAGTTGAAGTCTCTGTGAATGCCAAAGGGTAACTCTTAACAGAAATACTGTGTTTTTCCATCGTAACACTTCTCTTCCTTGGGGTTCCACTCTATAACAAGGGTGAGTGGATAGCAGGTCTAGATGTAGCCTCATAGGCTTTTTTCTTTTGAAATTTCTGTTCAGGGGAAATTATGTAACTCACATACCTACATGTGGGCCACATTCACCTATATTTTTTTAATGTTACCCTATTCCTCTGTACTTCAGCATTCCACCGCAGTCTGGAAATTTTGACGCATCCAGGGTATATGGCATTCTTAACAGAAGTTGGCCCAAACCAGAAGAGAATCATAAATCACAGCAGTATGACTTCATCAATCCACAATTAAGAAAACTGTGGCATAAAGTGGTTTGCTCAAGATCACAAAAATTAAAGCTAAAATTTAGGCCTCTCTATCACTGTTCTGGGAGCTGTTAACAGGTGTTCTGCAGTGAGGGGTTTGGGGATCAAATAAATTCGAGGATGGCCTCATCTCCATTTCCTTACTTGGACTGTAGTAATCCATATTAATATATTAAAGAATCTCTGCAATAAGACAGATAATATTAATAAAATAGATGAGATATAGGGAAAACAAGTATAAACCAGGACTAGCCAAGGCAAACCAGGATATATTTTCTCCCTAGCTAAAAGATAGGAAGGGGGTGGAGGGATAGGTAGAGAGTTACTGACAGATATCTGAACTCAATTAGGTTTGGGTTTTCTTGGAGGAGGGAGGCTGCCTGCCACATGTAGATGAATGTTAGTTAAATAGAACATACATTATTATATGAAACTGGGCTCTACCCATAAAGCCCAGTGGATTCTAATAACCTGCTTAAAGATCAGTGCCACCAGCAAGCTACTTGATTTGCCTTCCAAGTTTGAGGGGCAATATTGTACACAGCAGACTTTGAATCAATATTGTGTAGGCCCAAATCCTGGCTCTCTTTCTTATTAACATTGAGCAGGTGCCTCCATTTCTCCCTCTGTAAAACAGATTATAACGACAATACCCATCTCATAAGATTGATACGGGAATTACATGAGTTATTTACAAAGAGCATTTTGAACAGTGCCTTGTACAGAATAAGGGTTATATAAGAGCTGTTATCATTAGAATTGGTTTCTATTCCAAGAATGAAGAATTTATATAGTAACGCTTCCAAATGTACAAGTATTCAGACCCAAAATGCCACCACCAGCATCCATGGCTCTATTCATTTAACTGTAAAAGTTGGGTAGAAAAGATTGAATTGAAATTGCTCACAGCTTGAAAACTGCCACCAAATATATAAATGTTCAAACATTTCACACAAACTAGAAAGGAAGAAGGATTGGGAGCTTTAATACTTGCCTGAAGTTCATGTCATGTCACCTAAGCCCCTGATGTGGACTGATGATTCCTGAGGAGCCTTTCCTGTGTGTGTGTGTGTGTGTGTGTGTGTGTGTGTGTGTGTGTGTCTCAGTGTTTAAGAGACAGGGTCTTGCTCTGTCACCCAGGCTGGAGTGCAGTGGCATCATCACAGCTCACTGTTATCTTTGAACTCCTCAGCTCAAGTGATCCTCCTGCCTCAACCTTCCAAGTTGTTGGGACTCAGATGCATACCACTGCACCTCACTTCCTGTGTGCATATTTAAAAATAAATGAATACAGCATTACTAACCTGGAACAGTCAAATTTTTAGAAAATAACCATTAAGTTCTGCTGACTTGTAGCTAGCAACAGAAATTTTGTAGCATTTAAGCATCCCATAAAAAGCTGAGGCATTTTTCTTTAGTTGTGTTTTTCAAATGATCTTTTTGTTCTTAGTACTTTGCCTTCCGTCAGGGTATCAGGACCCGTGAAGTAACTCCAGCTCAGTGTTTTACCATCCTAGTCCAAATTTTCTAGCTTTAAAGTTTTCTGTGGGTACAGGCGACATATTTTGTAAGCAAACTCTAGATCTGTTGCCGTAGGTAGGAAAATAGGAGCATTATTTTAATGTACATCAGGCTATAGCTGTTGCCACTAAAAATGGCAAAATGAAAGGAGAAAAAGGATCACCCACTCCTCTTTCCAGTTCAGAGTGACAAGAAAACTTCTGATAGAGAACCAAATCACAGGGCTTATATCCAGAAGCATTTGTTTTGTCAAATCTTTTGGAGAGAAGACGAGATCTTAAGAAGCTTGAGAAATGGAGAAGATAGATCATGCCCAGTTTTTTGCCATATGTTAGACAGCAAAAAAGCAAAAAGAAAGAGATGATAACTGGGAAAAAAAACAAACAAAACTGGACTGACGCCAATAGAAAGCCTGATGAAGCACCACATGCCCACAGCTTTGAGCGGTCCTGTGTCCCGGCACCTGGACCCCAGGACCGCAGGACTTGAAGCCAGGAGGCTGAGGGCCGAACCTACCTGAGCTCCTCCAAGCAGCTCCCTCGAAGCAACCGGATGCCCTGCAGTGGGCATGACAAGCCTGTCTTGGGTTTGCTGCTCCTCCTGCACTCTCCTTCAGTGAATTCCTCAATTGCCTACAGGCCCTGCCCCATTTTCCTTTCCTAGTGAAAGTTGTAACTGCTTGCTACATTATCCCCTAAGACAGTCTTGTTTCTTGTTTCTGCCTTCAGAAGATCTTTACAGAGGGAAAACCTGAACTGAAGTTTAAAGGGTAGGGGTGAGATTTTGATGGAAAAGGAAGGAGACAAGGATAGAGTGAGAACAGGCATTCTGAATAATTAGAGTAAATGAGAGATACACTTACAGGCCATATGATTATTTGATCATGTGGCCTAATTGACTATAAACCCTTCTTTTCTAGTCATAACATATCTGTAGTAATTATTTTGAAAAATGTGCAGAAGCAGTAAAACATTGACCTTTTATTGTGTAATACAGAGGTTACACACCCTCTGTGAGTATAGGTGGATTCAGAATTGAGAGCCTCTTCCTCCTTGGCTAGGCTGCTCACTGCCTTCACTGCATTTTCCTCCTCTTTCCTTCCCTGTAATCTGTGTTGCTGTCATGGCCTCACGGCCTTCACAGAGTTCAGTCTCAGGGTCCTGTTCTTTGGATATGGGAATTGTGTTCTTTCTCAGTGATGCTGGTGGGAGTATCTTAATGAGCTGGGAACATGATTCTTGAAGAGTAGTTCCCAGCCCTGGCCAAATAAAACATTCTGGCTCCTAGGGATTGAGTAATTTTAGCAAAACACTTTAGACTGTTTAAGTATAGCTGTGTATCCAGCATGACTTTTCAGTGTGTATAATGTAGCTTTCCCAGAGAACAGCTGATGACCTCTAGAAATACAGAACTTCCCCCACAAAATGATACCGAACTAAATAAAATGGATTTTTAAAAATAGAGCCACAACATGATGATAAAAGGAACAGTTCTACAGGAAGTCATAACAATTCTAAACTTGCATGCACCTAAGACAGCTATGAAATATGTAAATAAAAATTGGTAGAATTACTATAAAACATTGACAAGCTCAAAATGAGAGGGGCAGATGTTAATACACACCCCAATAATTGATAGATATAAGAGATTAAAATTCATAAGCATGTAACTTTTTTTTTTTTTTTGAGACAGAGTCTTGCTTTGTTGCCCAGGTTGGAGTGCAGTGGCATGATCTCGGCTCACTGCAAGCTCTGCCTCCTGGGTTCGTGCCATTCTCCTGCCTCAGCCTCCCAAGTAGCTGGGACTACAGGTGCCCGCCACCACACTGTTGTTGTAGAGACGGGATTTCACCATCTTAGCCAGGATGGTCTCGATTTCCTGACCTCGTGTTCCGCTCACCTCGGCCTTCCAAAGTCTTGGGATTACAGGCTGAGCCACCGTGCCCAGCCAGCATGTAACATTTTTTAAAACACAAGTTTATGATCATACATAGACATCTGTACCTAACAATTAGAAACTATATACTCAGGAACAGGCTACAGTAATCAAAACAGCACGGTACTGGTACAAACACAGACATATAGACCAAAGGGACAGAACAGCGACCTCAGAAATACCACCACACATCTACAACCATCTGATCTTCGACAAACCTGACAAAAACAAGCAATGGGGAAATGATCTCCATAAATGGTGCTGGGAAAACTGGCTAGCCATATGCAGAAAACTGAAACTGGACCCCTTCCTTACAACTTATACAAAGATTTACTCAAGATAGATTAATGTTTTAAGTGTAAAACCCAAAACCATAAACACCCTAGAGGAAAACCTAGGCAGTACCACTCAGGACACAGGCATGGGCAAACACTTCATGATGAAAATTCCAAAAGCAATTCCAACACAAGCCAAAATTGACAAAATAGATCTAATTAAACTGAAGAGCTTGTGCATAGCAAAAGAAACTATCATCAGAGTGAACAGACAACCTATAGATTGGGAGAAAAATTTTGCAATCTACCCATCTGACAAAGGTCTAATATCCAGAATTTACAAGGAACTTAAACAAATTTACAAGAAAAAATCAACCCCATCAAAAAGTGGGCAAAGGATATGAACAGACACTTCTCAAAAGAAGACATTTACGTGACCAACAGACATATGAAAAAAAGCTCAACATCACTGATCATTAGAGAAATGCAAATCAAAACCACAATGAGGTACCATTTCACGCCAGTCAGAATGGCAATTATTAAAAAGTGAAGAAACAACAGATGCTGGCAAGACTGTGGAGAAATAAAAACGCTTTTACACTGTTGGTGGGAATGTAAATTAGTTCAGCCATTGTGGGAGACAGTATGGAAATTCCTCAAGGATCTAGAACCAGAAATACCATTTGACCCAGCAGTCCCATCACTGGGTATATACCCAAAGAAATATAAATCATTCTACTCTGAAGACGCATGCACACGTGTTTATTGCAGCACTATTTACAATAGCAAAGTCATGGAACCAACCCAAAAGCCCATCGATGATAGACTGCATGAAGAGAATGTGGTATATATATACCATGGAATACTACGCAGCCACAAAATGAATGAGATCATGTCCTTTGGAGGGACATGGATGAAGCTGGAAGCCATCATCCTCAGCAAACTAACCCAGGAACAGAAAACCAAACATCACATGTTCTTACTCATAAGTGGGAGTTGAACAATGAGAACACATGGACACAGGGAGGGGAACATCACACACCAAGGCCTGTTGTTGGGTGAGGGGTGAGGGGAGGGAATTTAGAGGATGGGTCAATAGGTGCAGCAAACCACCATGGCACATGTATAACTATGTAACAAACCTGCACATTCTGCACATGGATCCTGGAACTTAAAGTAAAATAAAATAAAATGAAAAGTTTAAACTCTTAAAAAAAAAACCCTTGAAACATTTTTTAAATTGATTAAAAATCCAGCCAAGAGACCAGACACAGTGGCTCACACCTATAATCCCAGCACTTTGGGAGGCTGAAGTGAGTGGATCACCTAAGGTCAGGAGTTTGAGACCAGCCTGGTCAACATGGTGAAACCCCGTCTCTACTAAAAAAAAATATATATATATATATATATATATACACACACACACATACACATACATATATATGTGTGTATACATATGTATTTATGCATACATATATGTGTGTATACATATATGTGTGTGTATATATACATATATAGGTATACACACACACACACACACATATTAGCCGGGTATGGTGGCAGGCACCTGTAATCCCAGCTACTCAGGAGGCTGAGGCAGGAGAATCGCTTGAACCCAGGAGCTGGAGGTTAGCTGAGATCGCGCCATTGCACTCCAGTCTGGGCAACAAAGAGTGAAGCTCCATCTCAAAAAAAAAAAAAAAATCCAGCCAGGACAAGTTTCTATAAATAAAGTTCATCAGAACACTGCCATTTCCATTTTTATACACTGCCTAGGGCAGTGTATAACTAGAACAGCAGAGTTGAGTAGTTATCAATAATGTTCATATTACTCTGCAAACCCAACACCTACTTACCCTGTGTCCTTTACCTTAAAAGTATGCTGATCCCACTGGGTGCAGTTACACAACTGTATGCATAATCCATAGAACTGTTCAGTAAAAGTTATTTTTAGTATATGTAAAATATTCCTCAATAAACCTTACTTTAAAAAATAATGATTGAAGCTAACTTCCATTAATTTGTAACACTTGCCCAACATCACACAACTAATCATTGCTGAAGCTGAGATTTGAACCCCAGATATTTTAATCCCACAATCCATAATCCCCCACACTATCCTTGCTTCAAAAGAAGCTGCTTTCAGCTTCATGAAACTTCCTTCTATTCCTCTATTGTTTTGCTAAGAGGTCTCTTTGATGCTTTTATTTTTAAATCACCCCCCGGAAGTCCCCCACTTCCAGTCTCTGGTCACTACTGATCCTTTTTCTGCCCCTATAGTTTTGCCCTTTCTAGAATGTTAAAATAAATAAAATCATGCATTATATAACTTCTTGGGCCTGGCTTCTTTTGCTTGGCATCATGCTGTTGAAATTCATCCATATTACGTTTTCCGTTCTTTTTCTTTCTTTCTTTTTTAGAAATGCAGTCTCACTATGTTGCCCAGGCTGGTCTTGAACTCGCAGCTTCAAGGGATTCTCCCGCCTCAGCCTCCCTGAACACTGGGATTATAGGCGTGAGCCACAACCCCTAACCTGTTGTTCTTTTCCTAACTATGAGAACTAATAAAGACAGAGGAGCAAGGTTGTTCGCCAGGGCAGATGTAGGTTTTTCTGAGGCCTGAGCTTATGCAATGTCATGGGCCCTGTCTTAGAAAAAGAATGCAAAATTCCTGATACAAAATTAAGTATAAAAGAAAAAGAAAAAAAACAAAATTTAAAAATTAGGTATGAAAGAAGTTATTTTAAATAAGAAAAAACAAAAAAACAATGCTGCCCCAACCACAGCAATTCTGAAAATTTGTATTTTACTCATCCTCATCAAATAAAGAAAAAACATATAGTTTCTTTTCAGTCATATACAGTGCACCATCTACTATATGTATCCTACAGGAGAGACGTTCAATTTCAAATAGGCAAAAATGAGAACCTAATTCTCTGCTTACAGTTTTATATTTTTTATGATTAGAAGAATCTTCCACTGACTAGTTTCAGGTTTCCTACATTCCAAACCTGGTTCTTCCTCCACTTCCCACGTGGTTCTAGGGACTGATGCTCTAGCCACATCTGTGTCATGATCTACACCCTCTGGCCTTGCCCACTTTATGTCAGAACGTCTGGTGAGTTAGCACAGGGTATCTAGTGCAGGAAGCCAGCACGAGAACAGCTAGCAATCATTTGATCATAGACAAAAGTGATTGCAAACCACATAAAACTCCCATTAAATTCAAACTAAATGTATGTGCAACTAGCTTCCTCTAAATGGATCCCCCAAAATGCTCCCAGCCATCCAGCACTACTCCCTGGGAGATATGTGGCAGGAGAATTCTGAGTGGAAACAGACAATGGTCTTAAGATATTGTGGTGAAGACAGCGGTCTTAACATACTCTTGCACATTTTAAAGAACAATTGACTGTATGATCCCATTGCCAGGGCCCCTCCCAGGGTCTTCAATGGTTTATGCAAGCAAGTACCTAGAAACCTAAGGAAAATGATGGGAAACTGGATTTCAGATACTTACCAAAAAGAAGATGAAGGTAGGGATTGAGGGAAAGAGAAGATGGGCAGCCTTCTATTTTCATTTACTGTTGTTGCCAGGGGTTGAAAAAGGACAGTGTACTTGATGACTTCTCTTTTGGAATAACTTAACCAGTCCCATCTGGCAGTGTCTTTTTTTTTTAAGTAGACTCTTCAAGGAGTTGGGGAAGAGGCAATGCAGTCTTAGTGACTCCACTTAACTGGCTGAATCAACCACGGGGAATGAGTGGCACAGGCCCAGTTTAGCCTTCTCAAATCCCAGCAGTCCTGGAGGAACCTGAGTACTGGAGCCAACCTGGCTAGATTGGGTCCCCATACTTTTCTTTCAGTATTCTCTTAATGGAAATCACAGAACTAGCCTCCTTACTTCAGAAAAGCAGTTTTCTCTTTTGGAATCAAAAAACATCACAGACTAAGGAAACAACTACATTATCCAATTTACAGTGATATAAGATGATCTTATTTAATATGTTAAAAGGTATCAGATAAAGTAACTTTTTGGAACAAGAAGTAACTCAGATTTAGAGCATTTTATTAGCAAGGTATTTTAATCTTTCTTGTAGTTTTTGTTGCATAAGTGTCACATACCTTTAAAACTATGTTACAGTCAGCCCTCCATATCCACGAGCTCCACATATGTAGATTTCACCAACCACAAATCAAAAATATTTGAAAAAAAAAAAGTGTCTTTATTGAGTATGTACAGACTTTTTTCTCTTGTCATTATTCCCTAAACAATACAATATAGCAACTCTATACACAGCATTATATTATTAGGTATTATAAGTAATCTAGAGATAACTTAAAGTATATGGGTGAATGTACATAGGTTGTATGCAAATACTACATCATTTTATATCAGGAACTTGAGCATCTGTGGATTTTGGTAGGTGAAACAGGTCCTGGAACCAGTCCCCTCAGATACCAAGGGACTACTGTATTTATTTTCAACTAGATTGCTTAAATATAGACTGTGTTCTTCAGCTAGCAGATTCTGAGGAATGGAGGAATACAGAGTTTATATTTTTTAAGATCATTCATTGATTTTTAAACATTTATGGGGCTGATCCTGGCAATTATTTATTTGTAGGTCATTCTTTTTACCTCAAAGGATTTTTATGATATGAGGATATGAGGAAATTTGGATTGAATGCTTTACATAGAGAATATATGTTACTTTATAATAAAAATGTAAATAAAGCAATAGGTATGGGGAGTCCTTTTTACTTTTAGTCAACACTGGGTCAAGTACTTTGGGTACTCATATGTACCCTCAGAGAGTTTACAGTTCAGATGGAGAGAAAAGCTAACATTTATGCAACACCAGCACACATTGTAAGACAAGGTAAAATTATGTGCCTATTTACAAGGTACAGGCTACCAACGGTGTAGAAAGAAGTACAGAGGCAAGAGAAAGAAGGAGAAACATAGTTTCCCGTAAGGATCCCAGATGAAGATGGGCTGGAGAATATTGGGAGAAAGGAGCCCCCATTGATAGAAGCCAGTATAAGAATTTTCACATAACTAGGGGTAGCCTTTAGATTTCTTGGGGTTTTTATGTACACAATCGTGTTGTCTGCAGATAGAGGCAGTTTGCTGTCTTCCTTTTCATGTATATGCCTCTTATTTCCTTTCCTTGTGATATTGTACTGGTTAACAGTTCTAGCACTGTGTCAAATAAGACTGCTAAGACCTGACATCTTTGCCTTGTTCCCAATCAGGAGCAAAGCTTTGGCCTTTGATCATTAGCCATAATGTTGCCGAAAGCTTTTTTACATGCTGTTTATCAATTTCAATTCTTTTTAAATTTGTTGATGTTTTATGACCTAGAATATAGTCTGCCTTGGTATACCTTCTGTGACACTTGAAAAGAGTATGTATTCTGCCATTGTTGATTGGATTGTTCTACAAATGTTGATTATATCCTATTGCTTGATAGTGCCACTCAGTTCTATATCTTTGCCGATTTTCTATCTAGTCATTCAATTTTTAAGAGACGACTGTTAAAAGTTTCAAGTCAATTGTGGATTTATCCATTTCTCATTTTATTTCTACCAGTTTTTGCTTCACATGCTCTGTAGTTCTACAAAGCATGTAGAGCCTGCTGTTTGGTGCATACATATTTAGGATTGCTATGTCTTCTTGACAGATTACCCTTTATCATTATGTAATGTCTTTCTCATTCTCTGGTAATTGTCTTTGCTCTGAAGTCTGCTTTCCCTGAAATTAATATAGCCACTCCTGCTTTCCATTGACCAATATTTTCATATTATGTCTTTTTTCATCCCTTTGCTTTCAATTTGCCTGTATCATTATATTTGAAGTTTCTTATAACAGCATATAGTTCGGCCATATTTTTAAATTCATTCTGTCAATCTCTGTCTTTAAATTGGTATGTATGGGCTATTTACATTTAATATATTCATTGATATGTTGGGGGTTTAAATCTGTGTATGTCTTTTTTTCTTTGTTCACTAATTTTTGCAGCTCTGTGCAGGGGAGGAGCAGGGGTTGGTCCCCTATCTTCCTATGGATTACTTGAACATATTGTAGAATCCCACTTTGATTTATCTTGGTGTTTTTGAGTACATCTCTCTATATAGCCTTTTTAATGGTTACTGAAACTATTAGTGTGGATTTGGCCTCATTACTGCTGGGTAATGTAGAAAGTCCTAACTCTCCACTAAGCCTCCTCTGACACCATCCCAGTGGGAGAGGAAGGATATAATTCATTACAGCCAGGAGGGGATGGAAGTCCAGGCTCCTCATGTGGTCACCACTGATACTGCAGTGGTGGTGGTGGTGGTGGCAGTGGGGGATGGATGAGGGCTCATTACCACCCTCTGGGGATAAAAATCCCAGCTCCCAGTATGTCTCTGACATCACCCTGGTAGGAGATGGAGCCTTGAGGGGTCCATCATGGAATGCCTCATTACACTCTGTCAAGGGTGGAAGTCTAGGCTCCCCATCCTGTCTTTGGTGGTAAGGATGAGGTCGCAGTTTTTTCTGTGGTGTTGGCTGCAGTCAAGTGGTTATTGTCTGAAAGGTTTTAGTCTTGCTAGGCTTCCTCTTTCTTGGTCATTTTGGTAGAGAGAGCAGACTTTTGTTGGGGCTTTTTTGGTCTGCTTCCATTGGCATTTCCAGGTAGCTGCCTTCTTCAGCTCCTAGTCTGGGATAATGGGGCAAAAAGATAACCCAGGGAGTTTGCCATGGAATTATTCTTGGTCTCTAAAATCCCTAGCTGGTCTGCTATCTTCTCTCAACTTTTCAGAGTCTTTCTATTTTTTAAAATACATAATGTCTAGGATTTTTCATTGTGCTTCGCCAGAGGGATAGGGAACAGTGTAACTACTACAGCTATCTTCCTAGAAGCAAAGATCCTATAAATACTTTTAATGACAATTTAATTGTTCATTTTCAAAGGTCCTGTTAATCTGCCTGCTATTTTTCAGTACCCCATTAGGTAGGCTTTTTTCTTCATGCTGCACACTTAAAAGTATACATATTAGGCTGGGTGCAGTGGCTCACGCCTGTAATCCCAGCACCTTGGGAGGCCGAGGCAGGCGGATCACCTGAGGTCAGCAGTTCAAAACCAGCCTGGCCATCATGGCAAATCCCCATCTCTACTAAAAATACAAAAATTAGGCAGGCATGGTGGTGGGTGCTTGTGATCCCACCTACTTGGGAAGCTGAGGCAGGAGAATCGCTTGAACCTGGGAGGTGGCGGTTGCAGTGAGCTGAGATTGTACCATTGCACTCCAGCCTGGGCAACAGAGAGAGAGTCCGTCTCAAAAAAAAAAAAAGTACACATATTAGTCAGGGTTCTCCAGAGAAACAGAACCAACAGGATTATATAAAGAAAGAGATTTAGTCTAAGGAATTGGCTAACATGATTATGGAGGCTAGCCAGCCCAGCCCTAAGATCTTCATGGCGAGTTGGCAAACTGGAGATCCAGGAGAGCTGATAGCTTAGTTCTAGTCCAAAGGCCTTAGAACTAGAGAAGATGATACAGTTTTAGTCTAAACATGATAGGCCTGAGACCCAGAAAGAGCTAGTGTTTCAGTTCAAGTCGAAAGGCAGGAATAATTCTCCCTCATTCAAGGATGGGTCAGTGCTTTTATTTCAACCACTTGGATGATGCCCACTCACACTATGGAAATTAATCTGCTCTATTCAGTCTATCCATTTAAATGTTAATCTCTCTAAAAACACCCTCACAGCAACACCCAGAATGTATGACCAAATATTAGGGCACCCCATGGCCCAGTCAAGTTGACATATAAGATTTGCCATCACAGTATGCAAACATTTAAAAGCTCGGGCCTACCAAACTGGTTAAGTTGGACCTAAATATGAACTCTGACAGAACATGTTCACAAATTCACATTTGAGGCTCACTTTGAGATATACAGAGAAACTCAAGGGAATGAGTAAAGTCTTTGATAGATCAAAAATTTGTGTAAAGGAAGCAAGCACTAAAACCTGAAAGGCAGTGTGATATTAGGAGAAATAAGAACCTTCTGGTCACCATGTTTCGTCAGGAGAGCTTTATAAATAGGAAAACTGTTAAAACTTTTATTTTTCCTGATTCTTAGGGTAAGAATTTATTTTTTCTATTGTGGAAAGGTTGAAAAATTCAAACTAGGAATTTCTCATGACCTGTAATCCCTTTGTCACAATCTTAACATTTTCCCCTGGGGCCAGCATCTAATGTCAAGGCCTGGCTGGTTCTGGGTGCAGGCATCACTTGCTGAGGATAGCTTCGGACTCAAAAAGACGTTAGTTCCCAGGCGTGTGACCTTGGGCAAATGGCTTTACCTCTCTAAACAGCAGTCTTTTTATCTAAGAATAAGGGATTTCATATCTGTAATCAGTAGTTATACTGTAAGAATTAAATAAAATAACGTCTATGAAGCATAGTGTTGAACATGTAGTAGCCACTCAATAATTCTCGCCCTGACCACTTCTTATTATCATCATAAGACAGCCTTTTGTCATTGTAAACTCTTAATAAATACCATTTTTTAAAGGTTGCAAAACGTCCTCTTGTATGAATATTCTATAATAAAACATTCCCTCCTAAGGTGACACATCTAAGTAATCTTTAATTTTCCAGTTTTATAAATGAGATTGCCATCTTGGTGCTTAAATATCTGTTTCACTTTGGATCATTTCCTTAAGTGCAGCTTCTTTGAGGCAGAATTAAAAAGTGAAGAGAGAGAACCTTCTAGAAAGGTGGTACCAAGATTGCACTAGCAATGAGAGAGAGAGAGACTTTTCTGATTTTCAAACTTTATGTTTTCTAGAAGCATCAGATGGTGAAGGGGGAGGAGATACAGAAGTGATGCAGCAGGAGACAGTTCCAGTTCCTGTACCCTCAGAGGAAACCAAACAGGTGAGGGGTCACTGTGGGAGAGCCACCGCTGTTAAATTCTGAAATCAGCCTTTTCCTCCTCTCTGTTGTTGAACTCCCCGTGTCCTAATATCGGTTGTTGGTGGGATTTAAGAGAGCCTTTTACTTTCTTTCTGTTTGAAAAGGCCATGGGCCATGCTTCCTTCATGTAAACCAGCAAGGTCTGTTTTTTGCTCTAATTCTTTTTCTTCCCTTTTTTTCCTTTCTTTTTTTTTTTTTTTTTTTTTGAGACAGGATCTTGCTTTATCACCCGGGCTGTAGTACAGTGGCACAATCATGGCTCATTGCAACCTTGACCTTCTGGGCTCAAGCAATCCTCCCACCTCAGCCTCCCGAGTAGCTGGGACACCACAGGCATGCGCCACCACACCCAGCTAAATTTTTTATGTTTTGTAGAGATGAGGTTTCCCCGTGTTGCCCAGGCTGGTCTCAAACTCCTGAGCTCAAGCAATCTCCTTGCCTTGGCCTCCCAAAGTGCTGGGATTACAAGTGTGAGCCACTGCTCCTGGTTCCTAATGTTTTTTAACTATATAAATGTATTTCACAATAATGATATCTTAGATTCTTACATCACATTTTTGCCAAAAATTCAGCCTTATGCTTTTGGGTACAATTCCTAAAAGGAGACAAATAGCATAGATAGAGAGGATTATCACACAGTCGAGTGCATGATTACAGCACCAGGCCATGCTGCCAGCAGGTTCCTGGGACCTTATTTCTACCCAGCATTATGGTCTGTCATATGCATTCTTAACAGGGGATCTGTGGCCTTTGCATTATCAGAATTGGCCATTTGGATAATCTTTTTTCCTAAACCTGTGACCTTTTATTGCCTTTTAAATCTTCCTACTGACTTTAGAAATGCTACTCACATCCATTTGTAGCTTTTTCTCCTTGGGTTTCCATCAAACCTGATTGGTATTTAATTTGGTGCAAAAGTAATTGTGGTTTTTGCCATTACTTTTAATTTAAAAAAATTACTTTTGCACCAACCTAATAAATCTGTGTGATTTGGGCTTTTTGGGGTTTTCTTTGTTTGTTTGTTTTTGAGATAGGCAATAGGTCTTGCTCTGTTGCCCAGGCTAGGGGACAATGGCACAATCATGGCTTACTGCAGACTCAACCTCCCAAACTCAAGTGATCCTCCTACCTCAGTCTCCTGAGCAGCTGGGACCACACTGGCTAATTTCTTTATTTTTTTGTAGAGATGAGGTCTCACTGTGTTACCCAGGCTGGTCTCGAACTTCTGGGCTCAAGTGATCCTCCTTCCCTTGACCTCCTAAAGTGCTGGGATGACAGGCATGAGCCACAGTGCCTGGCTTATGTGTGAATTTTTAAAGGAGTGTCTACTACCAATCCAAAGTTACTGTATTTTTCATTGCAACAATTTGGGTTCTTATTCTTATTGTAGGTGCTTTAAACTCATTACACCAGAGTGTTATTCTACCCAAAGTTTGTGACCCAGCTCAGGATAACTGTAAGAAGCAATTTAGTATAGTGTTGCTTAACTTGCCCACCCAAGTGGGCAAGTTAAATTTCTCTGTGACTCAGTCACCTTCTTGGTAAATGGTAATAATTATGTCTGCCTCACAGAGTTGTAATGATGATTAAATGAGTTGGTACTTGATAAGCACTTCAAACAGTGGTTATCAAAGAGAATCACTGAAGTGTTCATTATTATAGCTATAGTTAATAATTATATTATAATCTTTTTTATTTTGTCCATTATTCTTCCTGGGAAGGGATATGCAGAAAGGCATACATGTTTAATATATAATCATCTTGGTTTTTTTCTCCAACCATTAAATATTTTGCTCAAAGGCCCTATACTGGTTTTAATTTTAATCATTCTTCTGGAAACCTACAGGGTAACACATCCTTAGCTTTTCAATTTATTTCCTCAAGGTGGGGTTTAATTTTTCCGTAGCTTATCCCACTAATCATACCATAGTCACGCCCTCTTTGACTTTTGCCTCTAATCAATGTCTACCTACAGGACTTATTTGCATGTATTCTTCTTTATACTCCATTGGCTTTCGTTTTTTTCTTGGTTTCCCCTTGATTTTCTTCTTGTTTGTTCCTTACTCTTTCTGGACCCATTGGCAAAACAAAAAAGACCTTTTATTGAGCGGTTAATACTGTCACTGTATAAAGCACACTGTACCATATAATCCTGACAGCATCCCTAGGAGGTAGGTGATACCCACTTTACAAGGCTCAGAGGCTCAGAGAGACAGGTTCTGGGGGTCATCGCCCATCTGGTTGGCTATGAGCCAGGCTACAAGGATACTGTTGCTTTCACTTCCCTTTTTACCTGTCCTTTCTCTTTCAGCTGAGGAAAATCGGATTAACTGTGTTCTAACGTGTTTTGTTGGTCACATGCCATTGCTATTTTCTGCCAAGCAAAAAAATAATTACAAAACCTTAAGCTGTTACTGCCCATTTTAATCACCTTTCTCTTGCTTTAATTTCTTTCACCACCAAATTGCTTTGAAGAGTCCAAGTGCTCGGTAAGCAAAATGCCCTAACCCCTTTCTCCAACCCTATCCTAATGTCCCTGGCCAGAGAAATACCCTTTTTCTCTGAATTGACATGAGAATCTGTGTGTGCCCCTCTGCCTCATATGAGTGTTGCCCATCTTGGTCCCTGCTTATGCCCAGGAGGCTCACCTCAAGGACAGATTCTATCTGTGCGTCTCCACAGCACCTGGAACGGAACCTTGCCCTTAATTGGCACTCATTATTTGTGAATGAAGGAATGAATGACCATACCAGTATCCCAGTTTTCTCATGACTCTTCCCATCTCAGCCCTTTGTCCAGCTTGTGAGCTGTCAGCTCCCTGACACAGCTACCTGCAGAGGTCTTTTGGGGCCTTGTGATGCCCTATCCCTCCTCCAGCCACATCCCTGATTTCCCAAAACAATTCCCTCCTTGAAAGGCTCCTCCAGCTTGACATTCAGGGCTGGAGTCTGTCCTCTCCATCCCTGCCTGCCCACACAGTCACCCAGCTCCCCTGTGGCCTCCTTCGTCTTCTCTCTGCCACTGCTCTTCTCCCTCTGGAACTTATCCCACCACCCCAAGGATGACTTACTTGTCAGGCATACTGTCTGTCCCTTCAGGAGCCCTTCTCTAATTGTTTACACTCGTAGAGCTTGAGTCTCCAGCTGGTTCGTAAGTCCCTTGGGGCCAGGGTTTCTTTTGTGTCCACTGTAGTACCTAACACAGTTTGGGGCTCTTCTTTGACAGATATGGCCAGATGTGTGTTTTCTAAATATAACTGCATTTTTTCTGGATCAATTTTTTTAAAATGTTATGCTATATTTAAATTTTAGATTTGTTTCAGATTTGTTTAAGACTGTTCTGTTCTTTCAGTTTTTCTTTATGCTTGTACAGGAACCACTTGGCATGATGCTCTCAGCTGTAATACACATTTAGGCTTTAATATCACCAGGCAAGAGCATCTGTCAAGATAGATGATGTTCCCTCCTTTGCCGTAGCTGGGCCTCACATTTGTGTCACTGAATACATTACTGCCTCTAGTTTGTTCGTATTTTAGGCAGAAGATTTATAACTTTAAAGTTTTTAAATCCATGCAACTACCTCATCTCTAGCAACCATTTCACATCTAAATAATCATCCTTGGCCTGCTTAATAATGTGAGTATAAAGATTTGCCAACAGTTCTTTTTTCCCTAGTAATCACTTCCAAAATAAATGATGAGTTCCCTCCTCCTAGAGATTGCATCACCCTCTTCCCTCTTCAACATCAGTCATTTCAGAGCCAGCCCTAGTGACTTTGTAATTATGGTTCCCAGAATATAAACCCTTACAAAGGATTTTGTGACTTTTCCTTGATGCTTCCATGATGTCAGTAGCATTTCAGTGGTTCCATGACCCATCTTCTCCCGCTCAGAGACCACAGTGGACTTCTTTTTTCTTCTGCTGTCCTTTTGTTTATCTCCTTTAATCATAAAGGAATCTTCAGCAGGAGTGTTTCTCCCTTTCCCTTCTTACTTTCCTTTCTCTACTATTGTATTTTCTTGCTACTGCTTTATTTGAGCATTGGTCATTTCATATTTCTTCCACTCTTTATCTCCAAGATTATGCTTATCTATTGTTGAAAGAAAACAGGACTATGTCCTATTCATTCTCTGATTCACCTTTTTCCTTTTCATTATGTTATCTCAGTTCTGTTCTTTGTATGAATCTATTGTTTCATTGACAAATTGCCCAAAACTTAGCAGCTTAAAAGAAAACAAAAACATTTAGCTTCTCTTATCAGGTCCCAGCCAAGTTGTGGGCTGGGGCTGGAGGCTCAGCTGGGGAGCGTTTACCTTGCAGCTCGCTTGTGTAGTTATTGGCACATCTCAATCTCTCACTATTTGAGCCTCTCCACAGGGTTGCCTCACAGCACTGCAGTTGCCTTTCCCCAGGCCGAGTGATCCAAGAGGGAACCAGCAAAAGCACCCAAGACAGAAACCACAATCTTTTTATAGTTTATTCTCAGAGTTAACACCTCGTCACTTCTGCCATATTAAGCAAGTTAGTAAATCCAGGCTACATTCATGGGGAAGAGATTACAAAGAGATTACCAGGAGATCGAGATCTTGAGGAGCTATCCTGGAATCTGGCTGCCACACTCTTCCTCTGACCCCTCAATGACTTACATCCCTTCAACATGCAGAATATACTCACCCCTCCAAGGATTGCAAAGTCTCATCCCATTGCAGTGTGAGCTCAATATCCAAAATCTTGTCATCTAAATCAGGTCCAGGTGCAGTTGGGGCTCCTCAGTTTTAATTCCTTAAGTACAGCGCTTTGAGTACATTTCTTCTTCTCAACCTATGAAACTAAGGAGACAAGTTACCTCTCCCACATGCTCAACACACAGTGGTAGGACAAGTGTAGGATAACCTTTATTGACATTTCTAATCAAAAGGCGGCAAAGAGGAGGCACATGGAGTCATTGGTACACAGCATTCTGAAGGCCATCCAAGCAAGTATCAGTTTATTTATTAAGTGTCGAGGCCTAAGAGCAATTCTCCGTGGTTCTTGACTCTGTCCTTTGGGCTTTGTTTTGTCCTCCAATTATTCTCCTCCTCCTCCTCCTCCTCCTCCTCCTGTTTTGTCCTCCAATTATTCTCCTCCTCCTCCTCCTCCTCCTCCTCCTCCTCCTCCTCCTCTTTGTTTTGTCCTCCAATTATTCTTCTCCTCCTCCTCCTCTTCTTTTTCTATGAAAAGCAGCATGTGTTTGCAACTGAGCATCTAATGCAGCCTGCTTCTTGACAGAATTCTCCATGTCCAAAGGCCTCTGCTCTCATTGTTCTCTGACTCTCTCAGCCCAAACTAGTGGTATTTCTACATATATACCTCCTTTAAAAACTGTGGGTGTCACCTGTGATGCTTCTGGGGGTTCACTCCATTAGGCAGAAGTCACACCCCTAATCTCTTCTCTACCTTGGGCCCTTGCTGAGAGAATATGAGGCAATATCCCTTAAGCTTCCTAGAGGCATCTTGTTTGAGAAAATCTGTGAGCACACCCCTAATTTCTTTAAAGTGCTCCTGTGTGACTGAATGGTATTCTGAGGCACCATCTTTGTTTCTTCTGAGGTCTTAACAAATGGTTTGAAATCACACCCTTGATTTCATCTTTAATAGTCCTCTCAGTTTAACTCCTTCTTCATTTTACTGTAAGAGCCAAGAAGAAATCAGGTGTCCCCTTCAACACTATTTGAAAATCTCCTTAGCTAGACTCCCCATGCCAGTAGACACATTTTCCATATAATTTCAGAGAACTGTATTGCTAAACTTTCTACCACTGCATAACAAAGAGTCCCTTTCCTTCAGTTTCCAGTAAGATTCTTCTTTCTTCAAGCTCTCACCTTCCATGTCTTCAAAGTCCAAAATTTCATAACGTGTTGTTCAAGCACAGTCTTCATCAATCACTTTACTTTTGACACATTTCAGAGTAGTTTGCAAAATCAGTACACTCACCCCAGATACTTCAGCATGCCTATCAATGACTAATGTTTAATATGTGTCTTAAAGTTTATGTATTTTCTTTTGAGGTAAAGTTAATATACAATAAATGTACAAATGTCAAATATACCTTTCAATGAATTTTGACAAATAAATACAACTGTGTAACCCAAAGCCCAATCTGGATTAAAAAAAAACAGGATCATCACCCCCAGAATCCTTTCATGCCACCTGGGTCAATCACTGTGCTAAATTCCTTGCCCCAGAGTCAACAACTGTTCCGATTTTTTTTTTAAAAAATTAATTTTGCCTGTTCTAAAATGTCTTAGAAATGGAATCATACAGTTACATGCTCTTTTGTTTAAGGCTTCTTTCATTCGACACAGTATTATTTAGATTCCTCCATGTCAGTGTATAGTATTTCATTCCTTTTTATTGCTGAGCACATTAAGTCTGCTAGGGCTGCCATAACAAAATACCACAGACTGGGTGGCTAAAACAACAGTTCTGAAAGCTGGAAGTCCATGATCAAGATGTCTACGGGTGTGGTTTCTCCTGAGGCCTCTCCCTTCACTTGCAGATGGCCTTCTCACTGTGTCTTCACATGGTCTTTTCTCTGTCTATGCATATCCCTGCTGTCTCACTATATCTTCACATGGTCTTTTCTCAATCTGTGCATATCCCTGCTGTTTCACTGTGTCTTCACATGGTCTTTTCTCTGTCTATGCATATCCCTGCTGTCTCTTCTTCTTATCAAGACACCAGTCACATTGAATTGAGGCTCTACCCTTATGACACCTCATTTAAACTCAGTTGCCTCTTTAAAGGCCCTGTATCCAAATATAGTCACATTGGAGGTTAGGGTTTTAACATACGACTTTCTAGGCAACACAATTCAGTTTAGAACACTGAGTAGTATTCACTTATACAAATGTACCATTTTGTTTATCCATTCTTCTACTGATGGACACCTGAGGCTATTTCTTTTTTTTCTTTCTTTCTTTCTTTTTAAAGATGGAGTCTTGCTATGTCGCCCAGGCTGGAGTGCAGTGATGTGATTCTCGGCTCACTGCAGCCTCTGCCTCCTGAATTCAAGCGATTCTCCCACCTCAGCCACCCGACTAGCTGGGATTACAGGCATCCGCCATCAGGCCCGGCCAATTTTTGTATTTTTGTAGAGATGGGATTTCACCATGTTGGCGAGGCTGGTCTTGAACTCCTGACCTCAGGTGATCCGTCCACCTGGGCCTCCCAAATTGCTGGGATTACAGGCATGAGCCCCCCGAGCCTAGGGCTATTTCTTGTTTGGGACTATTATGAATAAATCCACCACGAATATTCACATACAAGTTTCTTGGGGAATGGTTTTTAAGCTTTTTATTGTATTTTACATTTTTAATTGACACGTAATAATTCTGCATATTTCTGGGGTACATAGTGATGTCTGTATAGTGTTCACATCAGGGCAGAACATAAATTTTTATTTCTCTTTAGTAAATACATGACACTTGCTGAGTCATCTTCAGTTTCATAAAAAAAACTGCCAGATCTTCTTCCTAAATGATTGTACCATTTTGCACCCCCACCATCAGTGTGTGAGAGTTTTGGTTGCTGTATATCCTTGTCAACATTTGGAGTTACTGGCCTTTTAATTTTCGACATTTTGGTGAGTGTGTATTGAATAACTTTTACCATGTCCAAAAGAAACTAAAAGCCACTTCTAAGTTGTTTTTATCTTAATAATGAACATGCTTGTTTTGTTATAAAATGGCAATTTAAATTTTTTTATTCTTACCAACCTAATAATCATACATATCTTTTTTAAAAATACCAGCTGGGCATGGTGGCTCATGCCTCTAATCCCAGCACTTTGGGAGGCTGAGGCGGGCAGATCACTTGAGGTCAGGAATTCAAGACAAGCCTGGCTAATGTGGTGAAACCCTGTCTCTACAAAAAATACAAAAATTAGCTAGGCATGGAGGCACACTCCTGTAATCCCAGCTACTCAGGAGGTTGAGGCAGGAGAATCACTTGAACCCGGGAGGCGGAGGTTGCAGTGAGCTGAGATCATGTCACTGTACTCCAGCCTAGGCAGTCTCATAAAAATTTAAAAAATTTAAAAATCAACAATATTACTTATTTACTAAGAGAAAAATTCAGCTTCTCTAGCTTTTTTCCTTACTTTTCTGCCTTATAGTTTACACTGATATTTCTTGACTTAGCAATGTCTGATGTAATCTACTGACATCCTGACTTAGCATATGAGGACATAGTTCTCTTATCTGTTATACTTCCTATTCCCTCACCAACTGCTGCCTCCCCTGCCAATGAGATACCACATTTTGGTCAAAACAGTTGTCACTATTACACCATTATGATGATGGAAATATTGCTCAATGCTGAGAGAAAGAAGCTATAACCATCCCTCCTTTCTTATACAACTCTTTATTTTCATGGCATTAATAGTTGCTTCATCTCTTTATTTGCATGGCTTTCTCTGTTCCTATTGTTAATTGTTTCCATATGTTCCAACATCTCTTCCACATGCCCATGAATAATATTTTCCATATGTTCAAATAGGTTAGTCATTTGATTTTGTTTTGTTTTCCTGCAAAACTCCATATTTCTATTTCACTCCAAATTGGTTATTCTCCAGGCCCACTGCACAATTGAGACCTCTTAACTGTCATCCTAGGATGCCCCTTCAGCACCCTCCTGGGCTGGACTCCTTTTTGGCTAAATCCCATAGCTTCCTTTTGTTTGGTTTCACCCTTTGTATTCTGAAATACAGCCTTCAGTATCTGCAGGTACGATGTAAATTTTTTGAGACTTCATATATCTGAATATGTCTTTATTCTACTCTTACACTTGATTGATACTTTCGCTGGGTATAAAAGTTTAATTTGCAAATAAACTTTCTTCATAATTTTGAAAGCATCATTCCATTAAGTTCTAATATCCATTATTGCTTTTTAGAGATCTTGGCACTATTCTTTTTTCTGATCCTTTGTATTTTATATGTTATATTTTGAAGGGGAAATTTTTAGAATCTTCTTTGCCCATAATTTTCTGAAATTTTATAGTGATGTTCCTTGGAATGGGTATTTTTCATATTCATTGTACCCTATACCTAATGGGCTTTCAATTTGGAGTTTCATGTTCAATAAAGTTTCCTTCAGGCAGCACAAGTTTGTCACATATTATTTCTTTTTTTTTTTTTTTTTAATTTTATTTTGTCATGTGTTATTTCCTTGATGACTCCTTTTTAGAGACAAGGGTCTTACTTAGTCACTCATGCTGGAGTGCAGTGGTGCAATCATAGCTCACTGCAACATTGAATTCCTGGGCTCAAGAGGTCCTCCTGCCTCAGTCTTCCACGTAGCTAGGAGTACAGGTATTCACCACCACACAAGCTAATTTTTTTTTTTTGTGAGGCGGAGTCCCACTCTGTCACCCAGGTTGGAGTGCAGTGACGTGATCTCGGCTCACTGCAACCTCTGCTTCCCGGGTTCAAGCGATTCTCCTGCCTCAGCCCCCTAAGTAGCTGGGATTGCAGGCGTGCACCACCATGCCGAGCTCATTTTTGTATTTTTAGTAGAGATAGGGTTTCAGCATGTTGGTCAGGCTGGTCTTGTACTCCTTACCCCATGATCCGCTCTCCTCAGCCTCCCAAAGTGCTGGGATTACAGGCATGAGCCACCATGCCCAGCGTTTTTGTTTGTTTGTTTTTTGGTGAGACGGTCTCACTATGTAACCAGGGCTGGTCTCAAACTCCTGGCCTCAAGCAGTCCTCCCACCTTGGCCCCACAAAGCACTAGGTTTACAGGCATGAGACACCATGCCAAGCCCCCTACTGTTTTATGTCACCTCTTTTTCTGTAATACCATTTATTGGAAAATTGAATCTCTTGGGGTGGTTCTCTGATTTTCTCACCACTTTTTCCTTTTCATTTTTCATCTCTTTCTGGGAGACTGCCTCTACTTTATCTTCATGCCTTCCTCGTATATTTTTATCCCAGCTTTCTTATTTGTTTTAATGCTTAACTGTTTTTCCCATTTTTACAGCATCTTGTTCTTGTTTCATTGTTGCAAAATCTTCCCTTATCTCTCTGAGGATATTAATTATCATTATTTTGAGGTACCATCCCACTTTTCTCTAGGTTCATTTTTCTTTTTGTTATTTATTTGCTCTTGTGTTGGAGACTTTCCTTAGATGACTGATGAATCTTAGCTATCCATTCTTATTGAAGAGAGATACACTAAAACATTGATGAGTGGGCTTTGTCAATTAGTGTATTCATGGTAGGGTGATAGGATAACAAGCTGGATTTTTTGCTATGGAACTCCCAAATGTCACTCTCTGATGGTATTTCTTTTAGGCCATTACATTTTTCCGAAGAGGCATTCAGTAGTCTCCCGCCTGCAATATATAAGCATGGAATAGGGGAAGGAAATGGAGACAAGCCTCCGCCTCTGCCCTTTCTCCCCTGGCCCAGCCTTGATCCTCTTGATCACTTAAGAAAATAGATCCCCAGTTGGCTGGCAGGACAGGCAAGGTGAAAGGAAGCAGTAATGGGATAGTTGCTTGGCTACCAGGGTAGGAGATACCACCTAGTAGGGGACGGGGGTAGCTAATCATTCTAAATATAAACTTTCAGCCAATCTCTTTCTTTTTAACCCTTCACTCTCTGTAGTACTTTGTGCCTCCAAATACTGGACCTTCTCAGAGTTCAGTGAGTCAAAGACTCACTTATTGTTAGCTTCTACCCCTTCTGAAACCCAGATGCTAGCTTTCTCTCTGTGCCAAGTCACTTTTCTCCAGCTCCAGCCATTTTCCATTTTCCAAAAAGTTGTTGAAATCTCTCCATTACTGTTGTTCTTTCTCCTGGTGTCTTGGGTTTTACATAGATCCTGCTCAACAGGTCCTTTTCAATGCCCTTTATTTTCAGTTTACTGGCATTGTGAGGTTCATTTGCCATGTTTAATCAGGAGAATCATTCGTAAAGTAATTTTTGATACTTTAAGGAATTGAAAATATGCTCTAGTTGCTTACCTTAAAAGCCACAGTTTTTTAGGGGAGTGTGATTCTTCAGACTATGTATTTAAAATTACTACATTTCATATAAAGAAATGACATTGCTATCAACTGTCAAAGTCACACAGTTTTGGAATTGATTTCTAGAAATGCTTAGTGGCTTGGCTGGATTCTTCCATATCTTCCTACCCAGTCTCCCTGAGGGTAAGCAGTAGCATTCATAAGGCAGTTAACTAAATGTAAGCATTTTCAATACTGTGGATTTGAATTTCTCCATAAAGTCATCTTACCTCTATGGAAATTGACCCCATAAAATTGGCCTCTTCACTGGCACCCTACCACAGCCAGCTAAAGTAACTAGTCTCCAAAACCAAAGATTATTTTGCATTTCCTTTAGGATGATGTAAGAATTTGAACCTGTCATTTACCTGAAGCAATATCATAGCTAAAGCAGTTCATCGAGCATGTTTCTTTTTCCTTTGCATGATTCAGAATTACATTTTTGTTTTTTCTCCCAAAATTAAAGAGTCCATATTCTTACAATTGAGCTTATTTCTAGATTTATGTCATGTTTTAGTTCATTGGCTTTGTAAACCTAGCACAAATACAACCAGTACACTAAACTGGGTTCCTCGAGAACACCTCCATACGCTAAATAAGAAGATGAAACAGGTTTCTAAATATGCTTCCCAAAAACTTTCATACTGGTGGAGATAATACAGTATAGTTTAAGGGATCTGCTAATCATATCCCGGCCTTTGCCTTAGGAACATGAGCTGAGCACTGGCCTGGTTTGTAATTGTACTCTTATGACCATCTGGCAGCTTCTGTGACATATTAGTGGCCTTGGCACAGTTTCTAATTGGCATGTACCAGCATCAAATTGGCATGTATCAACATCCACAAGACAGTTTAACTTTCTAAATAAAAGAAGCCATATCTCTCTTTTCTTTAGCTATGATGCAATTGCTCTTTGCAGGTTTTTTTGTTTTATCTGAAAGGAAACTAAAATTTCAAGATTTCCCATGTCACTTTAATCCTGAACTTTTAAAATCTATTTCTGTAATAACTAAAAGAGAATCTTGAAACCGCTGGTCTTTGGCCACATGTCTTGAAGAAATTATGTAGTATTATATCTTTCTCTCTGACTTCAGGCCATAGACATTCTCAATCTGCAGGCTGTCTGCAAGCTTTCATAGAAAGATTCATCTGTAATCATTTTAACAGAGCCAGTGGAGACAGGATTGCTTTAGTTAGTAGCTTATCAGTTTAAACTGCATATTCTCTGGTTGGAATGGAAAGTTAATCAAGGAAAATTCAGAATAAGTTTTCACTTACATTTTATATCTTACTTGGCAACTTGTTTGACAATGTTGCATAAAAGATCCAGCACAGGAAACATTTTATACTCCTGCTTATGATTAATAAATATGGAATCTGGGGCATTCTATTTTATAAATCAAGGTCTTAGTCCAAATTTCCTGTTTTTCTACATTAGAAAAAACCCTCAGGGTAAAAATAGCACTAAACTGTATAGGGTACTCGGGGGTCAAGGCAACAGGCAGAACAGATTACTCTAGATACTGTGGTGCTGAGACTGTTATCAGACTAGTAGCAAAGACATTCATTTTGTAGTCATTATAGTAAAGGCATTTGATGCAGCTGGTTTATAAAAACGTAAGTTAATATATCCTACTTTGCTTATTGAAAAGAAGAAGGGAATGAATAATACAAAACAATAAACCAGTGACTTGGAAATGTAGGCTCACACACAGCTAGTTCATGGAAAACCCTAGTCACTCTAGTCAAAGACTGTCTTACCACATCTTAATTTTAATCACACCGATTTCTGCTGTATTATACAAACTCAGTCACTGTCTTCAATCTCCAATACCCTGCACTTCCACACCAAGCACACATATATACTCACTCACACATATATCTTTGTTCAGAGATTTTCCAGTCTTAAGTCATCTGCACTTTCTGACTTTCTCAAATTCTCTCAGCCCAACTGCTGCATAGTAACCTACAGTAGATCTTCCAGCAGCTCTCTTTCTGTAGACTATTACCAAGATACTCTGAAGACTACATGCATGGCAGAAAGTACTTTGGGGTTCATACCACTAATTGACACTTTATCATGAAAAGATTAAAATGTTCTCATTTGTATTTCTTAATAGCCTAAAGAATGTTTTTTGATACAATCAAAGGAAAGAAAAGAGAATACCACCAAGACCAGGAAGAGGAAAAAGGTAATATTAATAATTTCTTAAATTTGTATGGACCCACATGGTTTCCATCACATTTTTATATGTCATACTTTCATGAGGCAGCTATTGTAATCCCCACCTAAGAGATGCAGACATTGTAAGATTCCTTGAGGTTTGGTGACTTTCCAAAGGTCACTACTAATAAGTGTTTCTGTTGGAGCTAGGAATAAATTCTTCTGACTCCTATTTCGGTCTTGTGGAGTGCCATATATCTTTGTTACCCACCCTATGTTTTCAGTGTGGTCAGATGTCAGACATAGGTTTCTAATTGTAGAAGGAGTCCAGAGCTATCCTCCCCCAGCCCTTCTGGCTCTGTCCATGAAAAAAAATATACCAACCTCCTTTTTCTACTCATTCCAGATTTTAAGACCTTATACCTTAAAGTATGACTAAAAAGAAAATAATAAGCAGATGAAGGTAGTATGAGGCACTTCTGACTAATTTGGAACCATAAATTAAGTCAAAAAAGCTCCCCTCCTCTTGCATTTTGATATTTGCCAGTGAGCATAGGAAAGACTTTCTCCTATACAAACTTTTTGATGGCTCAGCCTTGGAGAAAGTATGGTTAGCTATGACCTTCTCCCACAGTTGTGAAAACAGCGGTGTAATTCTCTCCCTGCCAAGAGGGGTCTACTGCTGAAGTCATCCGAGGAAATACGATTGGGATTAGAGGAAAGAAGATGGACTCAAACCAATTACTTAACAGCAAGCTTTTAGAAAACTAAGAGTGTTGTGTGCATATGTTTTCTTTTCTTACAAATGGTCAAATAGCAAGATAGGAGATGCCAAATTGGCTGAGGTTTGGCAAGTCCTTAAAGAAGTGACTTTAACTTCTCTTTGATAATTTGTACACTAATGGCCTTCAGGAGTGTTAAGTTTGTGGTGGCTCAAGGTCAAAACTCTAGCTAGATAGTTTAGCCTTGACTGAGGTCACGCTAAAATGTGCCCACTGATGACATATTTTTAAAAGTTAATTCCTTTGACAGAGCCTTGACCATTCTTGGCAAGAGTATAGAAACAAGGATATTGTAGAAGGAGGGGAAAAAGTTGGGATCAGGGGTGGGGAACGCTCCTTCTGGATCTTTGATGGAACATTAGAAGAAAGTGAGAAGGGAAGCTTATGATGGAAATAAATGAATGATTGTGGGTTTCTGCTACATTGCAGGCATTCAATACATTCTATACAAATGAATCCGAATCAAAATCGATGTTGGAAAGTATTTCCTGTAATTTTTTTTTCTACTTTCCATAGGGCCACTTTAATAATGTCAGCTATCCAAGACCTGAGAATCCAGGGTGTTAAGTCCCCTCCTCAGTAGGCTCCTATGCTCAGATTCCTACTGTAGGTTTTACACTAATACCAGAAATCCAAACTAAGACTCAGCACCTCCCAAAGCAGGTTGGGCAAGAAATTCTCAAAATTCTAATCCTACAGGAATATAAATCATCTAGGGCTAAAAGAGAGCTTTCCATAGCAATGAAATTTCTTTACTTTTAACAGAAAATAATACCCTAGTATGGAGACGCCTGCAAAAATGTAGTTCTCCTGGAAGTCATAGACCAAGAGTTGCAAGAAGCTTTCTAGATCATTTTTTTCATTTTTCAAAGCAATAGTTATATCCAAGAAATATTTAGTGAATTTTCTCAAATGTATTTATTAAAACCCACATTCACACTTGGCTAACACCAAAAGCTATGTGCAGTTTAAATGCCAGAGGAATTAACCTATTCCAACCAAATGCCATTTTAAAGTATGTCCTCCCATTTTTCTTCCTTCTCATATCTTAGAAGAAAATTACTGATGTTCTTGCAAAATCAGAACCAAAACCAGGGTTACCTGAAGACCTACAGAAGCTGATGAAGGATTATTATAGCAGCAGACGCTCGGTGATTGAATTAGAAGAACTGAACCTGCCAGGTATAGCCAAGCTTCGATTTTCCTAATGACAAGGAGCAAAACATAACTGTCTATTATGGTTAGGTGTCTCAGGCAATTAACATATTTTCCGGCAGATGTGGTGGCTCATGCCTGTAATCCCAGCACTTTGGGAGGCCAAGGCTAGAGGATCGCTTGAGCCCGGGTGTTTGAAACCAGCCTGGGCAATATAGTGAGAACTCATCGCTATTAAAAATAATAATAATAATAATTGTTTAAAGAGACATATTTTCAGGCCGGGCATAGTGGCTCACACCTATAATCCGAGCACTCTGGGAGGCTGAGGCGGGTGGATCACTTGAGGTCAAGAGTTTGAGACCCGCCTGGCCAACATAGTCAAACCCATCTCTACTGAAAATACAAAAATTAGCTGGGCGTGGTAGCACACACCTGTAATCCCACCTACTTGGGAGGCTGAGGCAGAAGAATCACTTGAACCCGGGAGGCCGAGGTTACAGTGAGCCAAGATCGCACCATTGCACTCCAGCCTGGGGAACAGAGTGAGACTCCATCCCAAAAAAAAAAAAAAAAAGAAAGAAACATAATTCTTTCCTTAATCTAATAGTTTTAACTGATAGATTATACCAAATAGTTTTAGCTGATAGATTATATCCTTACTGGATGCTAAACAGTATTTGTCAAATCTAATACTAAGATTTGTGATCGTATTTTTTTTTCAAAAGGCTAATTGTTGGGTGTGCATTTTTTTAACAGACTATTCAATGAGTAGGAATTCGTCATGAGGATAGAAGTTAAATTACACATTTAAAAGTATAGTTGTGAAACACTGACTTACTCAACTCTTATAGACAAGAGCTTTAGCCTTAATAAGTAATTTAGTTTTGTTGTTGCTCTTATCATGGATTTCTAGTCATGGTTTTTAGAATAGTATTTTGGGTTGCAGGCCAGACTCTTTCAAGCAAAGTATCAAAAGGAAGGAACAAAATTCTGCATGTTTTGCAAGGCTGACACTTTGCCTTAAGGGATTCTCAAGCCTACTAGAGTTTTAGATCCTCTGCCTTGGTGTATTTATAATTAAGGTAAAAGATACTGCAAAATGTAAACAGCTAATTTTTTTAAAATATTTATTTATTTTAGAGACAGTGTCTTGTTGTCTCGTCCAGGTTGGAGTGCAGTGGCACCATCGTAGTTCACTGCAGCCTCGAACTCCTGGGCTTAAGTGGATCCTCTCACCTCAGCCTCCTGAGTAGCTGGGAATATAGCCATGTGCCACCACACCCAGCGTAAACAACTACTTTTAATTAATTTCAAAATTATGATGCATCCTTTAACTCTTTTAGGCAGGCATGGGAGAAAGAGATGTTGTCATAAAATCAAACCATAAAAAGTTGGGTACAACTGCTTCAGATGAGCTATTTATAGACTACTAGGGATATCTAATATTGCTTTTGGAAAAAGTAGAGGGTGGCTTGATTTCCTTTTTCCATTACAATTTTATGCTTTCTAGAAGCTTGAGAAGCTGAAAAACAATCTGTTCCCTGAATTTTTATAATTTTTTTGTGATATCCTTTTTTAAAAACACACATTGGGTTTGGAGACATGAGTGCCCTGTTTGTTTTCCAAGGAGATTACCCTTTAGGGAATTGAAGGAGTGCATTTGCACATGAGCAGGATCTGGACTTTTAGACTTACTAAGCCCAGACAGTTCCAACAGCAGTTAGAATCCACTCTTCTCAGCACACCACTGCCTCTGCTGTGAAAACTATGTCCTGACTGCACTATTACAGGAACTATTCTAACAAAACCACTTTTGAAACTTTAACTGAAGTTTGACTTTTACTGTGACTCAATGGTCAGTTTTCCATTCTAGTTCTTTGTTAGAGCAACTTAACTTACGAAGGATTTGTGAGCGGTGGGACCACTGCCGTTCTGTAACCTCATGGAACATCATAAACCTTGCTCCTCTCTAGAGTTATAGGGAGTCAAAGCTCAGAAGAAACTTTTAAGGAGTCATTTGAGTTCCATAGTGAATTTGTTT
>NC_045435.1:7190542-7249305 GCF_002776525.5 Piliocolobus tephrosceles | reverse complement strand
CAAACTTCCAGGGCCCAGTACAAACACCACCTGGAGAGTACCGTTTGCACTGAAAGCACGGGAACCAATAGATAACTGCTAAATGTATAACTTAATATGTTAACCAATTGTAATGCTGTAACCTAAAGAATTCCCCTGTTTCTCTGTAACCTTACATATCCTGTTTTCATCCGGCTGTAAAAAGCGAGCGCACGCATTGTTCGAGGCCCTCTTGTATGTTATGGAACGGAGGGACCAAGTTCGAACGTGCAATAAAGATCCTTGCCGCTTGGCTTTGACTCTGGACTCTGGTGGTCTTTGTTGGGGAACAAACGGTCTGGGCATAACAGCTCCAACCCCACATTTCCCTTCTGCACTGCCCTAGCTGAGGTTCTCCGTGAGGGCTCCACCCCTACAGCACACCTCTGCCTACACATCCAGGTGTTTCCATACATCTTCTGAAATCTAGGCAGATGTTCCCAAACCTCAATTCTTGTCTTCTGTGCACCCGCAGTACCAATCCCACATGGAAGCTGCCAAGAGTTGGGGCTTGCACCTTCTGAAGCAACAGCCTGAGCTGTACCTTGGTCCCTTTTAGCCACGGCTGGAGCAGCTGGGACACAGGGCACCAAATCCAAGGCTGCACACATCAGGGGAGCCCTGGACCTGGCCCAGGAAACCATTTTTCCCTCCTAGGCCTCTGGGTCTGGGATGGGAGGGTCTGCTGTGAATGTCTCTGACATGCCCTGGAGACGTTTTCCCCATTGTCTTGGTAATTAACATTCTGTTCCTTGTTACTTTTGCAAATTTCTCTAGCCAACTTGAATTTCTCCCCAGGAAATGGATTTTTCTTTTTTATGATATCATCAGGCTACATATTTTCCAAACTTTTGTGCTCTACTTCCTTTTTAAACATAAGTTCCAATTTCAGATACTCTCTCTCAAGTTCAAAGTTCCACAGATCTCTAGGGCAGGGGCAAAATGCCAACAGTTGCTCTGCTAAAGCATAGCAAAAGTGACCTTTGCTCCAATTTCCAAGAAGTTCTGCATCTCCATCTGAGACCATCTTAGCCTGGACTTCATTGTCCACATTACTAACAGCATTTTGGTCAAAACCATCTGACAAGTTTCTATTAAGTTCCAAACTTTCCCACATTTTCCTGTCTTCTTCTGAGCCCTCCAAATTGTTCCAACCTCTGCCAGTTACCCAGTTTCAAAGTCACTTCCACATTTTCTGGTACCTGTATCGCAGTACCCCAATCTCTGCAGTACCAGTTTCCTGTATTCATTCATTCTCACACTGCTATAAAGAGCTGCCTGAGGCCAGATGCAGTGGCTCATGCCTGTAATCCCAGCACTTTGGGAGGCCAAGGCAGGTGGATCACCTGAGGTCAGGAGTTTGAGACCAGCCTGGCCAACAAGGTGAAACTCCATCTCTAATAAAAATACAAAAAATTAGCCAGGCATGGTGGTGGGTGCCTGTAGTCCCAGCTACTCAAGAGGCTGAGTCAGGATAATTGCTTGAACCTGGGAGGTGGAGGTTGCAGTGGACTGAGATTGCACCACTGTACTCCAGCCTGGGCGTCAGAGAAAGATTCCACTCGAAAAAAGAAGAAAAAAAAAAAGAACTGCCCAAGACTGGGTAATTTACATAGAAAAGAGGTTTTATCCACTCACAGTTCCACATGGCTGGGGAGGGTTCAAGAAATTTACAATCATGGCAGAAGCTGAAGGGGAAGCAAGGACCTTCTTCACATGGCAGCAGGAAAGAGAGTGCTTGCAAGAGCAGGGAAAATTGCTCTATAAAACCATTAGATCTTGTGAGAATTCATTCATTATCATGAGAACAGCACTGGGGAAAACTTCCCTCATGATCCAATCAGCTTCCACGTGCAAACACTGCTCACTGCAGCCTCAACCTCCCAGGCTCAAGTGATCCTCCCACCCTAGCTGCCCCAGTAGCTAGGACCACAGGCATACACTGCCACAGCCAGCTAATTTAAAAAAATTACTTGTAAGGATTGCGGGGAGGTTTCCCTATGTTGCCCAGGCTGTTCTGAAACTCCTGGGCTCAAGAGATCTTCCTGCTTTGGCCTCTCCAAAGTGCTGGGATTACAGGTGTGAGCCCCCATGCCTGACAGAATAAAAATTTTAAACATGTTTGTTTACCTTCTTGGAGATAAATATGGTTAATATCTTGGTGTATGTACTTCCAGAATGCTATTTACTTGTGCATGTGTACATGAACATAAGTACACATTAAACACTTTTTCAGTCATAATCTTCAGTTAAGAATATATCATTAACATCTCTTTAATCAATAAAATTCTTTATTACATAATTTTAAATGGTCTTTAAGTGGAGTCAAGTTAATCTTTTTTTTTTTTTTAAGACAGTTTCATTCTGTCACCCAGGCTGGAGTGCAGTGGCCGGATCTCAGCTCACTGCAAGCTCCGCCTCCTGGGTTCATGCCATTCGCCTGCCTCAGCCACTGGAGTAGCTGGGACTATAGGCGCCCGCCACCACGCCTGGCTAATTTCTTTATGTTTTTTTAGTAGAGACGGGGTTTCACCGTGTTAGCCAGGATGGTCTCGATCTCCTGACCTCGTCATCCGCCCACCTCAGCCTCCCTAAGTGCTGGGATTACAGGCGTGAGCCACCGCGCCCAGCTGTCACGTCTATCATAAAAACTTTCCCTCATAACATACCAAGAGATACCATTCTTGATAGCCAATAGTAACCAACTTAGCTATCTTCCTTTTCACAGAAAACTTCTTGAAGAGTTATCTACATTTCCCCTCATTTTTCAGTCTGCTGCAATGTGACTTCTATCCATACCCTTTATGGAAACCGTTCTCTTCAAAGTCACCCTTGAGCTCTTTACTGTCAAATTCCGTGAAAACGTCTCTCGGCTTTGCTTGACTTTCTAGCAGCATCAGACATTGCTGATTACTCCCTCCCTCTTGAAGCCCCCCTCTCTGGCTGGCTGTTGAGACATATTCTTGTGGTTTTCCTTGTACCTCTCCAATCACTCTTGGTTGTCTTTGGTGCTTTGGTGAGAGATCTATACACCTTAAATACGGATTTTCTTCAGAGCTCTGCCTAAGCACTTGTCTCAGTCACCTTATCCTCCCTGGGCAATCTCAAACATGTCCAGGGTATCTGCCACCTATGTGCTGATGGCTCCCAAATCTGTCCCTGTGGTGCAGACTCTCTCCTGAGCCGCACACTTATACGTAAAAGCATCCCTTGGACATACTAGTTACAGGTTTCACAGACATCTCAAACTCATCTTTTGAAAGTAAACTGTTCTTTCTTGCCCTGTGTGCTCTCCTGCCTCTCTTTCTGTGTTCCCTATCTCAGTGACTGGTAGCATCATTTAACAGTTGCTTGTAGAAGAACTTGCCTGGGTTTGAAGCCACTTGTACTCCTCCACTTCTCCCATTCTCCATCTAATTAATCATCAACTTGTGCCTATTTTGCCTCTGAATATCACTTGGATCTACCCAATTCCCTCCATTCCCATTGCTACTACCTGATTTCAGGCCCTTTATATCTTGCTTTGTTTCTTACAATAGAAATAATAATATTTTAGATATATTTGGTTAAATCAGATATATTGCTAATATTAATTTTTTATCTTTTTTCCCTTATATAAAAGTGGTTACTAGAAAATTAAAAATTACGTATATGTCTCATATTATACTTCTATTAGATAGCACTGATCTATACCTTGGCTAACTTTCAAGTCTCTTTTTATATTACTAAAATTTTAATTTTTAATTTTAACTGAGCTTAAAACATATTGAAATTTAATTAATCCAAGGTGCTATTTTGGGTTAATTGGCCTAATATTAGTTACACCAGTTTAAATAAATTTCGTTATATCTAAACTGTCTTTCTTCCATTCTTCCTTCTTTCCATTTTTCCTCTCCAAATAAAAGTGCCTGTCTATACATATTCTTTCTTGTGCTATAGTATACCTCATGTAGGTTTCACTATGTAATGGAATGATTTCCTTACATGTCTGTCTTCCTCTCTAGCCTGTGAACTCTTAGTGAGAGAAACCATATCTTAATCATCTTTCCATTCCCAAAACTCAGTAGGCACCTATCACATAGTAGCATCTCAATATATAGCTGCCCTTCCATATGCACAGGTTCTACATCAACAGATTCGACCAGTCACAGATCAAAAATATTCAAAAATAAAACCAATAATAATAATAATACAATAAAAAACTATCCAAATAAAAACAATACAGTATAGCAACTTTTTGCATAGCATTTATATTGTGTTAGGTATTATAAGTAATCTAGAGATGATTTAAAGTATGTAGGAGGATGTGAATAGGTTATATGCAAATACTATGTCATTTTATATAAGATACCTGAGCATCATCGGATTTTGGTATCTGTGAGGATCCTGGGACCAACCTCCTGTGTATCCTGAGGGACAACCATATGCGGTTTGAGGGTGTGACTCTAAACAAGCAGAACCCTAAAACTTGAATTAATTCTGCCTATTGTAGGCAAAACACTGTCATAGATTACTCTCTCACAATGAAAAATTGTATTTGTAGTTAATATTTTCCCTCCTAAAATGGAAACTTTTTTTTTGCTTATAAAAGTAATAGCTGACACATTTTCAAATAACGCAAAAAACAATATGACAGCCTCCCGGAAAAGCCAAGTGTCATTACGACCTTAACACAGCTCATTATTACTGTCAAGACATTCTGGTTACTCTACTCTAGGGGGCAGACTTGAACCAGCATTTGGACAGGTAGTGCTGGACCCAAGCCTCAGTGTTTGGCCAATGACAAAATCACTATCGTTACTTTTTTTTTTTTTTTTTTAGATTCTGTCACCCAGCCTGGAGTACAGTCAGTGGTGTGATCATAGCTCACTGCAGCCTCAAGCTCCTGGGCTCAAAGGATCCTCCCATTCAGCCTCCTGAGGGGCTGGGATTACGGGTGTAAGCATCAAATCTCTTGAGAACTTCTTCACTATCACAAGAAAACATGGGGGAAACTGCCCCCACGATCGAATCACCTCCCACCAGTTCCCTCCCTCAACACGTGGGGATCACGATTTGAGATGAGATTTGAGTGGGGATTCAGAGCCAAACCATGTCAGATGGTAAACAAAAATCAAAGAAAAATATAGCATCATGTCATGAAGAATCAAAAACAGTTAGGAAAGGCCGGGCGCGGTGGCTCAAGCCTGTAATCCCAGCACTTTGGGAGGCCGAGACGGGCGAATCACGAGGTCAGGAGATCGAGACCATCCTGGCTAACATGGTGAAACCCCGTCTCTACTAAAAAATACAAAAAACTAGCCGGGTGAAGTGGCGGGCGCCTGTAGTCCCAGCTACTCAGGAGGCTGAGGCAGGAGAATGGCGTAAACCCGGGAGGCGGAGCTTGCAGTGAGCTGAGATCCCGCCACTGCACTCCAGCCTGGGCCACAGAGCGAGACTGTCTCAAAAAAAAAAAAAAAAAAAAAAACAGTTAGGAAATAGAGACAATGGAAATGCTTTTTAAGTGTGTTTCCAAAAAAGCCTGTGTGATTGTGTGATGAAGTGGTATTTGAGCTCAAGTGTGAATGAAATGAGGGAAAAGGGTCTCAGACAGCAGTACATCAGTGTAAAGGCACTAAGGTAAGAGCTTGCTTGGCTTTTTTTAAAAACAGCAAGATATTCCTGGAAAGGAGTGCATGACAGGTGCATAATGGAAAACGAAGCTGGAAAATGCAAAGGGTGGATAATCTGTTACCTAACTGGTTGTTATTCTAAATGTCGTGGGAAGCTACTGGAAGGTTTTGAGTGAATCACATGGTGTGACAATTTCATGGAGGGATACATCTCAGAGGCAACATTGCTATGCCACTTCAGATATATTACCATGCTGCTTTCCCAAAGGTCCATCGTTAGTCATTATTAGCTCTGTGGCTAGAAGACAAGGAAGAGTTTCTTGAAGTGGGAAAAAATTATGGTACTCAGAATCCTTCTAAGTTGAGAACATCCTCTTGGCAAACAGCATGGTGCATGAATAGGTTTGTTGAATGAGTGAAAGAAATAATGAATGAAACAACAAGTGAAGGCATTTTTTTTTTTTTTTTTTTTTTTGAGACAGTCTTACTCTGTCATGTAGGCTGAAGTGCAGTGTTGTGAACTCCTCTCTGCAACTTCTGCTTCCCGGGTTCAAGTGATTCTCCTGCCTCAGCCACCCTAGTAGCTGGGATTACAGGCATGCCCCACCATACCTGGCTAATTTTTCTATTTTTGGTAGAGATGGAGTTCTGCCATGTTGGCCAGGCTGGTCTTGAACTCCTGGCCTCAAGTGACCAGCCCACCTTGTCCTCCCAAAATGCTGGGATTATAGGTATGAGCCGCTGTGCCCAGCCAGCAAAGCCATTTCTTAAGTATTATAAACATCTTGAAACAGTTTCCTCTCTGCTTTGCTAATTCATGGATATTTACTGCAGGGTAATATGTGGGGCACACCAAGGTGAGTAAGGCACAGTCCTTACCTTCAAGGAACTTCAATTTTAGTTGGAAAAATAGACATGTATACAAAACAGAATTCTTATATTGAGATTTTGACTGAGGCATCAAGATACATAGCTGTCCTTCAATATCCACAGGGGATTGATTCCAGGACCCCCTGTGGATACCAAAATCTGTGGATGATCAAGTTTCTTATATAAAATGGTGCAGCATTGACACATAACCTATGCATATCCTTCTGTATACAGTTGACTTTTCAACAATGTGGGCTTGAACTGTGCAGGTCCACTTATAAGCAGATTTTTTTCAACCAAACACAGATGGAAAAGGCATTATTGAGGAATGTCAAACCAGTGTATATGAAGCACCAATTCTTCTTATATGTGGGTTCCAAAGGGCTGACTTCAGGACCCGGAGTATGCATGGCGTTTGGTGTACTTGGGGTCCTGGAACACATCCCTCACATATAACAAGAAATAACTGTACTTTTAATCATTTCTAGGTTGCTTATAATACCTTATACAATGTGAATACTATATAACTAGTTGTTATACTGTATCATTTAGGAGAAAATAAAAAGGAAAAAAAGTCTGTGAATGTTCAGGACAGACATAACCATTTATCTTTTTTCAAATATTTTTTTCATGGTTGGTTGAATCCATGGATGTGGAACCCACAGATACAAAGGACCGAGTGTAATAGATGCTTTGTACCAAAACTAGGAGTTTTGCAAAATGGATAAAAGACCTAAATGTAAACCTGAAACTATAAATTCCCTAAAAGAGAACAAAGGGAAAAAGTTTCTCAACACTGGCAGTGGCAATAATTTTTTGGATATCATACCAAAAGCTCAGGCTATAAAAGCAAAAATAAATAGATGGGACTATATCAAACTAAAAAGCTTCTGCATAGCAAAGAAATGGCAGCCTACAGATTGGGAAGAAATATTTGCAAACTATGTATGTATAAGGGGGTTTAAGCTGCCATATGAAGAGGCCCATGGGGAAGGAATTGAGGGTGACCTCTTGCCAGTAGTTGTCAAGGAAATGAGGCCCTCATTCCAAAAACCTGCAAAGAACTGAATCCTGCTAACAGCTATGTGAACTTGGAAATGGATCCTTCTTTAATTGAGCTTCACATGACTGACAACTTGATTGCAGCCTTGTTGATAAATACCTAGGCAGATACAGCCAGGTCCCTGGTTAAATTCAACCTTCTAGCCAGAAATAGTCTCAAGTAAATCTTGAACTGGATTGAGAACCCGCCCTCCCCTTTGGTGTGCTTTCCTCTGACTGAGTCTCAGCCTTCACCTATTTTACATACACCTACCCTTTCCTAATTGGTTTCCTACACTATCATGTCCATTTTTAAGTGGCCTCTTTGCTTTAACCTTTTTTGCATACTCACAAGCCAATCAGCATGCACTTCCTATTCTGAGTCCATAAAAAGCCCTAGGCTCAGCCATATTGGAAACTCTCCTACCTTCAGCAGGGCAACCACCCCGTGTAACCTCCTCACTAAAAGCTGTTTCATCACTCAATAAAACTTCCTGCCTTGCTCACTCTTCCAGTGTCCACGTATCTACTTCTTCCTGGTTGTGAGACAAGAACCCAGACCAAGCTGAACTAAGGAGCAAAAAATTCTGCATCATTTTGGAGGCTTGTCTGGCATTTGTCAGAAGGTTGAGTAAAATGTGGACCCAACAATCTCTTTCACTTTTGTTTCTGAGCTTTCTCATCCTCAGACTTTTTCTGACGGCAGGGGATACTGCAACCCCCACCCCTCGCCCCCGCGTTGCTCTCAGGGGTCAGGAATGTTGGACTTGGTCCAACCCAGTCTTTTCTATGACATTTTCCTTCTTTTTTCAGGACTGTAATGGCATCTATCTTTTCTTTTACAACAGTGGGGGTGTTCCACCTCTACCCCAATGGCCACAGGCATACAGATGGGCAAGCTCCCTGTCCTGCTCCCCTCCTGGCTGGGGCACATGGCACAAGGGTCCCACATGGCCTGCTGACCAGCGTTTCTCACTTGCCCTCCCCTTCTGCTAGGTGCCCAAGGAGTCTTTCCTCCCCTTGCTGAGCCAAGAAGGAGGAGATAGCAATTAAAAGTTTCTTTCCCTGTTGAAGAAACCCACTTACATAAGAATAAATAAGAGGTTTCTACCCCTGGCATCTTCCCAGCCCTGAACTTAAGCTTTTTTTTCTTCCTTTTCTCCACCCTGTCAACAGTTAGCACAGCCCTGTAGATATAGGGAGCTTTTCTTTTCTTTTTTTTTTTTTGAGACGGAGTCTCGCTCTGTTGCCCAGGCTGGAGTGCAGTGGCATGATCTCGGCTCACTGAAAGCTCCGCCTCCCGAGTTCACACCATTCTCCTGCCTCAGCCTCCCGAGTGGCTGGGACTACAGGTGCCTGTCACCACGCCCAGTTAATTTTTTTTATTTTTTTGTATTTTTAGTAGAGACAGGGTTTCACCGTATTAGCCAGGATGGTCTCGATCTCCTGACCTCATGATCCACCTGCCTTGGCCTCCCAAAGTGCTGGGATTACAGGCATGAGCCACTGTGCCTGGCCGATATAGGGAGCTTTTCTATGCAATAATTTTTTTCTCCTTTTGGAAGGCATCTTTTTTTGCACCCTTGTTTGAGGACACCCTTTTTTGCACCCTTGTTTGAGGAGGACTCAGCTCCTCAGCTGTACCTTAGCATTTGGCTTATGGAAAGGAGGCCGTACAGGAGCAGTGCCCCTGGCTGCTGGCTGCAGTCTGGCGAGGGACACCTGGGACTTGAGGATTCCATGTACCCGCTGAGGCAGTTCTTTTGTCTCAAACTCAATTCCAAGCTTAAGGTTGAAGACTTAGGATAGAAAATTGAATATGAGGGATCCAGAGGCAGACAACAATGGGAGTTAAAATGCACAGCATTGGTGACCATGGCTAATTCTTGCCAATTAAACCAAGCCTCCTGTTTCATGGATAGAGGTCATGTCTGTATCCATGGCATAAATGAGGTCTAGGGAATGCAAAGGTTATGACAACAAGCAGGGACAGGGCATCGGTGAGTGAGTGCAAATATTCCTACCCCCTTGGCCGGTCTGTTAGTATGAATGAAAGCCACATTGGCACTCATGGGTGGCACCCTGTCAAGGTTGCTGGGACTCAGGGACATAAGGACATAAGTAAGAAAAGGGATGCCTACTCTTTCTCTCCCTCATGTACCCTGGGTATTCACCGGGAAGTAAAAGGAATTGGGGATGGCTTATCCCCTCTTCCCAGTTGGGTAACCATTCATCTTCCCAAAATGGGGTCAGTGGCACTCTCTCTGTTTTAGTCCATGCACTTGCTGAGGCAATTCTTTTGTCTAAAGAACCATTCATGAATGGGGAACCATTCATCTTTAGTTCGTACCTCCCTTGAATGCATCCTGAGTCCTGGGGGGCACCTTGGAAAAAAAAGCCTTCTTTTTCCTTTTTCCTCCTCTGTCCTCTTTTTGTGGATGGGTAATTGCATTCCCATACTATAGGACACTCCTCTCAGATGCATCCTCTAAACTAGGAAAAGCTAATTTACCAAACCTTAAACTGCTTGGCTTAGAATTGAGCTCAGGGGAAGGGAACCCAGAAGTCTGACCTGCCAGCAAAAGGGTAAAAGTTTTTTTTAAACGGTCAGACTTTTGGCCATGTTAGGCCAAGTCTTTTGGCCTCTCTCCCTGTGTAAACTGATAAAAAAAAAAAAAAAAAAAAAAAAATGGTAAGGATTACTGCTTATATTCTCTGTAAAGTTTTGATTGATTAAAAATGATTCATGAAGTTTGCCTTAAGCTATAGTCAATCTGGTGTACTTTGTGTGTTTTTCTGTACAGTTCTGTCAGAAAGAGGGGTGCCTTAGGATAGAAAGTTGGCCTAGGACCCCATAAGCCCACTGTTCAAGTTAGCCCAACAAACTGGTCAGTAACAAACTTTACTGCAGGCCACCATATTGTTTTATGTCTTTGGGAGCTTGAAATGTAACTACGTGGCAGTACTTAATTTTAGTCTCTGACATTTTACAATGGTGGCCTGGGTTCAATCCTGGCTTGGGGAATGAGCACTTTCAAGTAAACAGCTGTGTGACTTCTACCATTTGCTGATTCTCTTCCCGCCCATGAACAACTTCTAGCTTCCATTCTCTGAGTTACCTTTAGAGGTTCTAGATTTTGTAAAAACTGCTTCCCACCTTTTTGAAAATATACCTTGCACATTCAGTTAAGTCATAACCTTAATTGAAGCTTGTTGGTTTCACCTGTGAGGTTACTTTTGGTAGAGTTCAAAAGCCAGAAATGTTGGTGGCTTCACATGGCTAAGGTTGGGTAACAAGGGATTTAAAAGGATTTTCTTAAAGAATGCTCAGCTTAATTAAAAGTGGATATCGAAGCTATAGGTATATTTAAGAGATCTTTATGTTTTTCTCTTCTTGGATCTTGTTTTTCTGGAAAAGGTTTTTTCTCAGTTGACTGAATTACTTTTCTCCATTTTGTCTTGCTACTCTTAATGCACACATGAGAGGCCCTAAGATAACTTCTGGGCACATGAGACTGCTTGGGAAAAACAGAGCGTGTGCCACTGACCCCATTTTGGGAAGAAACCTCTGTTTTGCTCATGGAACCCCAGGAATTGAAAGTGGATAGATCCCTCTAAAAATCTGTTTTTGTCTTCCAGCTATGCCTGTTTATTGGGACCTAGAAACTGCATGCTTTCCTAGCCCTGTGTATTAGTCAGTTTTTACAATGCTGCTAAAGACATACCCAAGACTGGGAAAACTATAAAGAAAAAGACGTTTAAGGACTTACAGTTCCACATGACTGGGGAGGCCTCATAATCATGGTGGAAGGCGAAAGGCATTTCTTACATGGTGGTGGCAAGAGAGAGCGCTTGCACAGAGAAACTCCCATTTAAAAAACCATCAGATCTCATGAGACTCATTCACTGTCATGAGAACAGAACAGGAAAGACCCACCCCCATGATTCAATTATCTCCCACCAGGTCCCTCACACAACACGTGAGAATTATGGGAGCTACAAGATGAGATTTGGGGGGGGGGACAAAGGGCCAAACTATGTTATTCTGGTCCCTTCCAAATCTCATATTTTCACATTTCAAAACCAATCATGCCTTCCCAACAGTCCCCCAAAGTCTCAACTCATTTCAGCATTAACTCGAAAGTCCACAGTCCAACATCTCCTCTGAGACAAGGCAAGTCCCTTCCAACAATGAGCCTATAAAATCAGAAGCAAGTTAGTTGCATTTTAGATACAACATGGGTATAGGCATTGGATAAATTCAGCCATTCCAAATGGGAGAAGTTGGCCAATACAAAGGGCTACAGGGCCCATGCAAGTCCAAAATCCAGCAGGGCAGTCAAATCTTAAAGCTCCAAAATGATCTCTTTTGACTCTATGTCTCACGTCCAGGTCAGGCTGATGCAAGAGGTGGGTTTCCATGGTTTTGGGCAGCTCTGCCCCTGTGGCTTTTCAGGGTACAGCTTCTCTCCCAACTGCTTTCACAGGTTGGTGTTGAGTGTCTGCAGCTTTTCCAGGCACACAGTCCAAGCTGTCAGTGAATCTACCATTCAGGGATCTGGACTGGTGGCCATCTTCTCACAGCTCCACTAGGTGGTGCCCCAATAGGGACTCTGTGTAGGGGCTCCGACCCTCCCATCCTCACTGCCCTAGTAGAGGTTCTCCATGAGAGCACCGCTCCAGCAACAAGCTTCTGCCTGGGCATCCAGACATTTCCATACATCTTTTGAAATCTAGGCAGAGGTTCCCAAATCTTAATTCTTGACTTCATGCACTCGCAGGCTCAACACCATGTGGAAACTGCCAAGGCTTGAGGCTTCCATCCTCTGAAGCCATGGCCTGAGCTCTATGTCAGCCCCTTTCAGCTGTGATTGGAGCAGCTAGGACGCAGAGTACTACGTCCAATCCTGCACACAGCATGGGGACCCTGGGCCTGGCCTATGAAATCATATTTTCCTCCTATGCCTCCACCTCTGGGCCTATGATGGGAGGAGTTGCTGCAAACATCTCTCACATGCCCTGGAGACATTTTCCCCATTGTTTTGGTGATTAACATTTGGCTCCTTGTTACTTACACAAATTTCTGTAGCTGGTTTGAATTTCTTCTGAGAAAATGGGTTTTTATTTTGTATCACATTATTGGGCTGCAAATTTTCTGAACTTCTATGCTCTGTTTTCCTTTTAAAACTGAATGCCATTAACAACACCCAAGTCACATCTTGAATGCTTTGATGCTTAGAAATTTCTTCCGCCAGATACCCTAAATCATCTCCCTTAAGTTCAGTGTTCCACGCATCTCTAGTGCGGGGCAAAATGCCCCTAGTATCTTTGCTAAAATATAGCAAGCACCTTTGCTCCAGTTCCCAGCAAATTCCCCATCTCTATCTGAGACCACCTCAGCCTGGATTTCATTGTCTATATCACTATTAGCATTTTGACCAAAGCCGTTCAACAAGCCTCTAGAGAGTTCCAAACTTTCTCACATTTTCCTGTCTTCTTCTGAGCCCTCCAAACTGTTCCAACCTCTGCCTGTTACCCAGTTCCAAAGTTGCCTCCACATTTTTGGGAATCTTTTCAGCAGTGCCCCACTCTACTGGTACCAATTTACTGTATTAGTCATGTTCCACGCTGCTGATAAAGACATACCTGAGACTGGGTAAATTATAAAGAAAAAGAGGTTTAAGAACTTACAGTTCCACATGGCTGGGGAGGCCTCACAATCATGGCAGAAGGCGAGTGGCATTTCTTACATGGTAGTGGCAAGAGGAGAGCTTGTACAGGGAAACTCCTGTTTTTAAAACCATCAGATCGTGTGAGACTAATGTACTGTCTGAGAACAGTATAGGAAAGACCCACCCCCATGATTCAATCATCTCCCACTAGGTCCCTCCCACAACACATGAGACTTATGGGAGCTGCAAGATGGGATTTCAGTGGGGACATAGAGCCAAACCATATTATTCTGATTACTCTGTTTCTTGAAGGGCTCCACCCTGAAGCCAATAATCAGATTAGGAGATTGGCAGATGAAAAATGTTACAACTACTGGATCTTCTTCTGTCTGTCTGTGTAATCATGTATGTGTTGTATGTGTGATGTTTATATAAAAAAGAGTGCTAATTAATTTGTTTAAAGAAAAATAAGTGCTTAGATCAAATATTTTTTGAAGGAAAACTAAAAGCTGTAATGCCTTTTAGTTCATGTGACTTTAATCTTTGAGAAATAGAGGCAATAGAATCTTTTGAAGGTAATTAGTAAAAAGCAAATGTCATAAAAATGTAAATATGTGGGCTGAATCCTGTAGGTCAGGTCAGGTTTTAGCTAGGTTTGCTAAATGTTTTAAGGTTGTAAACTGCTTCTTTGGCCTTTGAGAGTTGTTCGACTAGCCTGCTTTACAACTTGGTAAGGCCTAGGGACATATGAAATTAACCGTGCTCTTAATTATGCTGGAAGGAGTCAGAGTTTAATTGGTGTCTAGTGCATAATTAAAGTAACTTATCAGCTTTTACATTAAAGTTAAAAATTGCTAAGAGTTACCATTATAACATGTAATCGAGACAACTGAAAATGGATTTACAAACAAGGTGTGTAAGAACAGTAAAAAATGTGATTTTAGTAAAATATTATAAGAAGGCTTGGAAAGTAAGTTTTTGCCTAGGGTTAAATAATTGTTTTGAATTAGATGAGATAGAGCTGAAGGTTTAAACAGTTGTGCAAGGATTTTAAAAAATTAATCTGGCAAAAAAAATTTTGTGCGTGAACATCAATTTTGTGCATGAAATAAATTTAAAAGGGTATTGTATGGTTTTTCCATAAATTGTGCATTGAAATAAAAGCACAACAAAGTTCTCTTAAGGCACAAATCTGCTCTCTAGTAAAGTTTGTAAAGAATTATTAGAGGTTTATAAGAATCTCACCTCATGGTCAAACTGGTAAAATTGGATAGAATTGTCTATAAGGTTTAATTAGAAAATGGGGTTGACATTAACAGTAAACTAATGTAAGGGTAAAATTTGGCTTTCTCTCTTGAATAAGATTTTCATGTAATAGCAAAGGATAATAAAAGTTTGTTTGCCTTTAAAAAATATTTTTTGAGTCCTCATTTTGGGTAAATAAATAGCTTATGGTAATCTGGAATTCTATTTCATCATATCAAGTGCTTTGAACCTCTAACAAATTAAACAGGCTTCCCAAAATCAAACTTCAGCTTCAAAAATCGTCTTTCCTGATCTCTAGCTTTTGGATGCTACAGAGGGCCCCTGGATTATTTGGAAACAGGATTATTTAACATATTTAGTTACTTGGGATTGCCAAAGTGATGTTCATCTTTAGGTCATGTTTTAGTGAATAATAATATATGTTCCAAAATTGTAGAGGATTTCTAAAACTCTAATGTCTGAGTGTATGCTATCAATCATAATTAAGATTCTTTTGTTAAGTTATTGTAAACCACAGAGATAACCAAATTTCTTTGTTAATTGTGTCTGACTGTATCTACCCTGGATATTTTGTCATTTACCAACAATTGTCTTGCTTTGATCCTTTTCAAAAGATGGTTTATAATCAGCTATAGGACTTTGACAGGTGCATAAAGTGCAGGTTTCTGATAATGTTGGAGACTGTGACATGGGAATAAAGGAAAAACGTAAACAAAGAGCTACAACGTTCATGAATATCAAGCAGGACAAGAGTTAACAGAATGGACAGAACTAAGATAAAACTGAACTAATGTTTTTAGCCTTTTTGCTTAACACTTTGCTGATCTTTGTTTTGTTTTTCAGAGTCAAGGAAACTTTTATTTTGAGCTATTTACATTCTTTAGTAATTCAGGAAGGTATACTCCTGTGAACAAAATTTGGAGCATATTTGTTTTTCTCTGTCTGGCTTCTCCAGAATTTGGAAACTATTTGTGAGTATTCCTCACTTATGGCAACATAGTTATTTTCATCAGCACAGTAAGAATGCATTTTATTTTGCAACAGGACGCAATTGGAGAAACTGGGTGTTTTACCAAGGCTTTGACTGGAAGGGTATGCTTCTCTTTAAGGAATCAAGCTTGACTTGCAGAGCCAATAAAAGCCCCTTGGGAAAACTGGCCTCATACCTTATCTACACAGTCCCTGTCAGTCCCTGTGTAGATAAGGGTTCCCAACCTGTGGTGAGTAAAGAATGCCACTTTCTAACAGGCCCAGAAACCCCATATTCTTGGGACCACAAGAAGAGAGGAATTCACCCAACTCATAGGTATTTGAGGGTATAAACCCATGGTTGCACTCAGCTTTAAAAAGTCTTATCTGAGATTCCTTGTGGAAGAGTATTTCATCAAAGCCAATTTAAAAGCCTATGTGAAAAATAATTATTCTTGCTGCATTTTATGCAAATAATCAAGCCAAGTATAAGACTGAGTTTATTTTGCAAACGACTCAGTCCTATCATAATTTGTTTTTAACAAAAATGAGGACTGCAGAGAGATACATTATGTTTCAAAACTTATACATTTGTCATTAGATTCTACTCTTATTAGTTGTTTTTAGGTTTTTTTGGGCCTATATTTTAGACTAACCCTATTTATTTCTGTGAACCAACTACTGATTTCTGGCTGCAGCTCAGAAGAAACAAGAAGGGATGAGTAATATAAAAATCTGGAACAATATTATAGTTCTGGGCAATTATCCTGTAAATTCTGCCAAAGGCATAGGGGGCCATAACCCAGAAGTTTCTTTGTTTGAGAAAATAAGACCAAGGAAGATAACCAAAGCCAAGCCCCATGCACCCAAATCTTAGTAGGCATAACTATAGCCACCAGTTATCTAGGTGTGTCAGCAGCCTCAAGATTTTTTTAGCTGTCCTTACCCCTTGTTTTACTTTGATATGTATCTTCTAACAACCTGGTTTGTCTCTTCTCTCCTTTAGGCCTTCAAACTCCAAATAGTCGTGGAAACAGAGTCTTGAATGATGGCTCCCTTTTACTGTGGACCCTTAGATAGGCCTCTGAGGGAGATCTGACTGCTATCTTCCCAAAACAGCATACCCTGTCAACAGGAAGCAGTTAAGATTGCTCTTCCTGCCCATTCTAACTACATTTAGAGGCACCTCTTCAGAGAGGGGAATGATAGAGGCAGGAGGCAGACAAATGTTTAAGCAGATAGAGGTGGGTACCTGGTGAAATCCAACATTTGAGTCAGAAACATTCCTGGGTAAATCCTTGAATTGGACTGAGAACCCACCTTTCCATTTGGTGTGCTTTCCTCTGATTGAATCCCAGCCATCACCTATTTTACATATACCTATCCTTTCCTAATTTTTTTTCCACACTATCATGCCCAGCTTTGAGTGGTGTCTTTGCTTTAACCTTTTTTGCATATTCACAAACCAATCAGCAGACACTCCCTATTCTGAGCCCATAAAAAGTGACAGGCTCAGCCATATTGAGAACTCTCCTGCCTTTGGGTAGGGGGACCACCCCCATGTCCCCTCCCCACTAAAAGCTGTTTCATCACTCAATAAAACTTCCCCCCTTGTTCACTTTTCAAGTGTCTCCACTTCTTCCTGGTTGTGAGATAAGAACCCAGACCTAGTTGAGCTAAGGAGCAAAAAATCCGGCATCACTGTGAGAGACATTGAAGCAGAGGACCCAGTTAAGGCAAGCCAGGATTTGTGACCCACAGAACTTGTGAGCTAATACACGTGTGTGGTTTAAAACTGAAAGAAAAGACTGGATTCAGTGACTCATTCTTGTAATCCCAGAACTTTGGGAGGCTGAGGTGGGAGGATCACTTGAAGAATTTGAGACCAGTCTGGCAACATAGTGAGACCCCCCCCTCACTGTACAAAATTTTTTTAAAAAACAGCCAGGCGTGGTCGTGTGCACCTGTAGTTCCAGCTACTGAGGAGACTGAGATGGGAGGATTACTTGAACCCAGGAGGTTGAGGCTGCAGTTAACCATCATTGTGCCATTGCACTCCAGCCTGTGTGACAGAGGGAAACCCTGTCTCAAAACAAAATTGTTTGGACGAAGAGAGGCAGGATGGCGCACTTCGGGGTTCTTCTTCACCACCAACTCTTCCCCCGCTTGCGAAAATGCAGCCGGCGCCTGGGAGGGTGCAGACCAAACGGGCATGCGCCAGGTGACGTCAATCCGAAGAGACCAAGATTTACCTGGTCGCACCTGCGGAAGGCCCCGACAGGCCCGTGCCCCGCCTATTGCCCTCCCACTCCTAGAAAAGCCGCTCTCGGCCATTGAGCCCCGCGGACTTCCCAGCCCCACTCCTGTCGGGATGTCGGGGCTGCGGGAACTCCGTCTGAGAGCTTCACTGGGGGACTCTGTCGGCCTTCTTTGCCGGAGGCGGACAGACCTCCTCCCCACACCTTAGGTGACCAAAATAAATGTGCAGTTTTGCTCCTACCCTTGCCTGGTCACTGGTTCTTTTGTGCTCGCTCGGCTGGTCTTAGAAAAACAAATCAAAAATAAAATAAAATAATTTTAAAAACTGAAAAAAGAGGTTAGTATTCAAAGTTTATAAAGCTCTCATGCAACTCAACAGTAGAAAAACAAATGAAGAAGCCAACTAAAAAATGGGCAAAGGACCTGAATAGACATTTCTCCAAAGAAGACATAAAAATGACCAACAATTATATGAAAAGGCACTCAACATCATTAATCTCTAGGAAAATGCAAACCAAAACTATTATGAGATATTACCTCATACCTGTTAGGACAGCTATTATTCAAAAGTCAAAAGACATTAGTGTTTGGAGAAAAGGGAACTCTTTACACTGTTGGTGGGAATGCAGATGGATGCAGCCATGGTGGAAAACAGTATGGAGGTTCCTAAAGAAATTTAAAATAGAATTATCATATGACCCAGCAATCTCTCTTCAGGGTATCTACTCAAAGGAAATGAAATCACCACCTTGGAAAGACATTTGAATCCCTATGTTAATTGCAGCATTCTTCAAATGGAAACACAAAATTGTCTGTTGACAAATGGATAAAGACAGTGTTAACAAATAGCTAAAGTTGCAGATCACCATTATTATGGACAAAAACCTTGAGGTCAGATGTCACGTCATCCTCTAGCAACATCCTCTGTGTCTATATCTTGCTTTCTTCAGGGCTAACCTAGGAGCAAAATTGGCATCTCTTCTATTTCAATCATGCACCAAAGCACTAGTGAATGAAAAGCTATTACTGAATAATTTATGGAGACAAGAGAAAAGATAGTTTTAATCACTTCCCTTTAAGTAAACTATACTTTAAAGAAAATCCCATTTGACATGATTTCCCTCCCAATCCTTTTTCCTATATGGGTTACTAAGTTCCCACTTCACCTCCAAACCATTTTTAGTTTGTTTTTATTTTCCATATATATTCTGCTCATGTACATACGTTTTTTAGCCTTTCTCTGTACAGCAATCTACCACCTTGATTTCCTTTTCTTGTATTATTTAAGGCAATTTCTCTGTCTCCTCATAAGTGCTTACTCTATTAATCTTATCTCTCAGCAAAATAAAAGATCCTGAAACAAACAGGGTTGTAATGCATAATCCATGTCAACAGGAACTTTGTATTTCTTTCTTTCTCTCTTTTTTTTATACTTTCAGTTCTAGCATACATGTGCACAACGTGCAGGTTTGTTACATAGGTATACATGTGCCATGTTGGTTTGCTGTACCCATCAATTCGACGTTTACATTAGGCATTTCTCCTAATGCTATCCCTATCTCCAGCCTCCACCCCCTGACAGGCCCCGGTTTGTGATGTTCCCCACCCTGTGTCCATGTGTTTTCATTGCTCAACTCCCACCTATGAGTAAGAACATGCGCTGTATGGTTTTCTGTCCTTGTGATAGTTTGCTGAGAATGATGGTTTCCAGCTTCATCCATGTCCCTGCAAAGGCCATGAACTCATCCTTTCTTATGGCTGCATAGTATTCAATGCTGTATATGTGCCACATTTTCTTAATCCAGTCTATCATTGATGGACATTTGGGTTGGTTCCAAGTCTTTGCTATTGTGAATAGTGCTGCAATAAACACACATGTGCATGTATCTTTATAGTAGCATGATTTATAATCCTTTGGGTATATACCCAGTAATGGGATCGCTGGGTCAAATGGTATTTCTCGTTCTAGATCCTTGAGGAATCGCCACACTGTCTTTCACAAGGTTTGAACTAACTTACACTCCCACCAACAGTGTAAAAGCGTTCCTATTTCTCCACATTCTCTCCAGTATGTGTTGTTTCCTGACTTTTTAATAATTGCCATTGTAACTGGAGTGAGATGGTATCTCATTGTGGTTTTGATTCGCATTTCTCTGATGACCAGTGATGACGAGCATTTTCTCATGTGTTTGTTGGCTGAATAAATGTCTTCTTTTGAGAAGTGTCTGTTCATATCCTTTGCCCACTCTATAAATCTGTTTAAGTTATTTGTAGATTCTGGATATTAGCCCTTTGTCAAATGGGTAGGTTGCAAAAATGTTCTCCCAATCTCTATGTTGCCTGTTCACTCTGATGATAGTTTCTTTTGCTGTGCAGAAGCTCTTTAGTTTAATTAGATCCCATTTGTCTATTTTGGCTTTTGTTGCCATTGCTTTCAGTGTTTTTGTCATGAAGTCCTTGCCCATGCCTATGTCCTGAATGGTATTGCCGAGGTTTTCTTCTAAGGTTTTTATGGTTTTAGGTCTTACATTTATGTCTTTAATCCACCTTCAATTAATTTTTGTATAAGGTGTCAGGAAGGGATCCAGTGTCAGCTTTCTACATATGGCTAGCCAGTTTTCCAAGGACCATTTATTAAATAGGGAATCCTTTCCCTATTTCTTGTTTTTGTCAGGTTTGTCAAAGATCAGATGGTTGTAGATGTGTGGTGTTATTTCTGAGGTCTCTGTTCTGTTCCATTGGTCTATATATCTGTTTTTGTACCAGTACCGTGGTGATTTGGTTACTGTAGCCTTGTAGTATAGTTTGAAGTCAGGTAGCATGATGCCTCCAGCTTTGTTCCCTTGGCTTGGGTTTGTCTTGGCTACGTGGGCTCTTTTTTGGTTCCATATGAACATTAAAGTAGTTTTTTCCAATTCTGTGGAGAAACTCATTGGTAGCTTGATGAGGATGGCATTGAATCTACAAGTTACTTTGGGCAGTATGGCCATTTTCCTGATATCGATTCTTCCTATCCATGAGCATGGAATATTCTTCCATTTGTTTGTGTCCTCTTTTATTTTCTTGAGCAGTGCTTTGTAGTTTTCCTTGAAGAGGTCCTTCACATCCCTTGCAAGTTATATTCCTAGGTATTTTATTCTTTTTGTAGCAGTTGTGAATGGGAGTTTACTCATGATTTGGCTCTCCATTTGTCTGTTATTGGAATAAGGAGTGCTTGTGATTTTTGCACATTGATTTTGTATCCTGAGACTTTGCTGAAGTTACTTATCAGCTAAAGGAGATTTTGGGCTGAGACGATGGGATTTTCTAAATATACAATCCTGTTGTCTGCAAACAGGGACAATTTGACTTCCTCTCTTCAATTCGGAATACCCTTTATTTTTTTCTCTTGCCTGATTGCCCTGGCCAGAACTTTTAATACAGTGTTGAATAGGAGTGGTGAGAGAGGACATCCTTGTCTTGTGCCAGTTTGCAAAGAGAATGCTTCCAGTTTTTGCCCATTCAGTATGATATTGGCTGTGGGTTTGTCATAAATTACTCTTATTGTTTTGAGATATGTTCCATCAATACCTAGTTTATTGACAGTTTTTAGCATGAAGGACTGTTGAATTTTGTTGAAGGCCGTTTCTGCATCTATTGAGATAATCATGTGGTTTTTGCCATTGGTTCTGTTTATGTGATGGATTACGTTTATTGATTTGCATATGTTGAACCAGCCTTGCATCCCAGGGATGAAGCCGACTTGATCGTGGTGGATAAACTTTTTGATGTTCTGCTGGATTCGGTTTGCCAGTATTTTATTGAGGATTTTTGCATCGATGTTCATCAGGGATATTGGTCTAAAATTTCCTTTTTTTGTTGTGTCTCTGCCAGGCTTTGGTATCAGGATGATACTGGCCTCATAAAATGAGTTATGGAGGATTCTCTCTTTTTCTATTGATTGGAATAGTTTCAGAAGGAATGGTACCAGCTCCTCTTTGTACCTCCAGTAGAATTCGGTTGTGAATCCATCTGATCCTGGATGTTTATTTTGGGGGTAGGCTATTAATTATTGCCTCAATTTCAGAACCTGTTATTGGTCTATTCAGAGATTCAACTTCTTCCTGTTAGTCTTGGGAGGGTGTATGTGTCCAGGAATTTATCCATTTCTTCTGTATTTTCTGGTTTATTTGCGTAGAGGTGTTTATAATATTATTTGATGGTAGTTTGTATTTCTGTGGGATTGGTGGTGATATCTCCTTTATGATTTTTTTATTGTGTCTGTTTGATTCTTCTCTCTTTTCTTCTTTATTCGTCTTGCTGGCGATCTATCTATTTTGTTGATGTTTTCAAAAAACCAGCTCCCGGATTCACTGATTTTTTGAAGGTTTTTTTGTGTCTCTGTTTCCTTCAGCTCTGCTCTGATCTTAGTGATTTCTTGCCTTCTGCTAGCTTTTGAATGTGTTTGCTCTTGCTTCTCTAGTTCTTTTAATTGTGATGTTAGAGTGTCAATTTTAGGTCTTTCCTGCTTTCTGTTGTGGGCATTTGGTGCTATATATTTCCCTCTATACACTACTTTAAATGTGTCCCAGAGATTCTGGCACGTTGTGTCTTTGTTCTCACTGGTTTCAAAGAACATCTTTATCTCTGCCTTCATTTCCTTGTTTACCCAGTAGTCATTCAAGAGTAGGTTGCTCAGTTTGCATGTAGTTGTGTGATTTTTGAGTGAGTTTCTTAATCCTGAGTTCTAATTTGATTGCACTGTGGTCTGAGAGACAGTTTGTTGTGATTTCTGTTCTTTTACATTAGCTGAGGAGTGCTTTACCTCCAATTATGTGGTCACTTTTAGAATAAGTGTGATGTGGTGCTGAGAAGAATGTATATTCTGTTGATTTGGGGTGGAGAGTTCTGTAGATGTCTATTAAGTCTACTTGGTGCCAAGCTGAGTTCTAGTCCTGGATATCCTTGTTAACCTTCTCTCTTGTTGATCTAATATTGACAGCAGGGTGTTAAAGTCTCCCATTATTATTGTGTGGGAGCCTAAGTCTCTTTGTAGGTCTTGAAGGGCTTGCTTTATGAATCTGGGTGCTCCTGTATTGGGTGCATATATATTTAGGATAGTTAGCTCTTCTTGTTGAACTGATCCCTTTACCATTATGTAATCATCTTCTTTGTTTCTTTTGATCTTCGTTGGTTTAAAGTCTGTTTTATCAGAGACTAGGATTGCAACCCCTGCTTTTTTTTTTCTTTCCGTTTTCTTGGTAGATCTTCATCCATCCCTTTATTTTGAGCCTATGTGTGTCTCTGCACGTGACATGGGTCTCTTGAATAGAGCACACTGATGGGTCTTCACTCTTTATCCAATTTGCCAGTCTGTGTCTTTTAATTGGGGCATTTAGTCTATTTACATTTAAGGTTAACATTGTTATATGTGAATTGGATCCTGCCATTATGATGTTAGCTGGTTATTTTCCCCATTAATTGATGTAGTTTCTTCATAGCATCAATGGTCTTTACAATTTGGCATGTATTTTCAGTGGCTGGTACTGGTTGTTCCTTTCCATGTTTAGTGCTTCCTTCAGGAGCTCTTGTAAGGCAGGCCTGGCAGTGACAATATCTCTTAGCATTTGCTTGTTTGTAAAGGATTTTATTTCTCCTTCACTTATGAAGCTTAGTTTGGCTGGATATGAAATTCTGGGTTGAAAATTCTTTTCTTTAAGAATGTTGAATATTGGCCTCTGCTCTCTTCTGGCTTACAGGGTTTCTGCCAAGAGATCTGCTATTAGTATGATGGGCTTCCCTTTGTGGGTAGCCCGACCTTTCTCTCTGGTTGTTCTTAATATTTTTTTCCTTCATTTCAACCTTGGTGAATCTGACAATTATGTGTCTTGGGGTTGCTCTTCTTGAGGAGTATCTTTGTGGTGTTCTCTGTATTTCCTGAATTTGAATGTTGGCCTGCCTTGCTAGGTTGGGGAAGTTTTCCTGGATAATATGCTGAAGAGTCTTTTCCAACTTGGTTCCATGCTCCCCGTCACTTTCAGGTATACTGACGAAACATAGATTCGGTCTTTTCATATAGTCCCATATTTCTTGGAGGCTTTGTTCATTTCTTTTTACTCTTTTTTCTCTAATCTTGTCTTCTTACTTTATTGCATTAGTTTCATCTTCAATCACTGATATGTTTTCTTCCACTTGATCGAATTGGCTATTGAAGCTTGTGCATGCATTAGGAAGTTCTCATGCCATGGTTTTCAGCTCCATCAGGTCATTTAAGATCTTCTCTACACTGTCTATTCTAGTTAGTCATTCATCTAACCTTTTTTCAAGGTTTTTAACTTCCTTGCGATGGGTTAGAACATGCTCCTTTAGCTTGGAGAAGTTTGTTATTACCGATCTTCTGAAGCCTACTTCTGTCAACTCGTCAAAGTCATTCTCCATCCAGCTTTGTTCCATTGCTGGTGAATAGCTGCAATCCTTTGGAGAAGAAGAAGTGCTCTGGTTTTTAGAATTTTCAGCTTTTCTGCTTTGGTTTCTCCCCATCTTTGTGGTTTTAATCTACCTTTGGTCTTTGCTGTTGGTGACCTACAGATGGGGTTTTGGTGTAGATGACCTTTTTGTTGATATTGATGCTATTCCTTTCTGTTTGCTAGTTTTCCCTTCTAATAGTCAGGTCCCTCAGCTGCAGATCTGTTGGAGTTTGCTGGAGGTCCACTCCAGACCCTGTTTGCCTGGGTATCACCAGCAGAGGCTGCAGAACAGCAAATATTGTAGAACAGCAAATATAACTGCATGATCCTTCCTCTGGAAGCTTCCTCCCAGAGAGACACCTGCCTGTATGAGGTGTCTCTCGGCCCCTACTGGGAGGTGTCTCCCAGTCAGGCTACACAGGGTTCAGTGACCCACTTGAGGTGGCAGTCTGTCAGTTCTCAGAAGTCAAATGCCATGGTAGGAGAACCAATGCTCTCTTCAGAGCTGTCAGACAGGGATGTTTAAGTCTGCAGAAGTTGTCTGCTGTGTTTTGTTCAGCTATGCCCTGCCCACAGAGGAGGAGTCTAGAGAAGAGGCAGTAGGTCTTGCCAAGCTGTGGTGGGCTCTGCCCAGTTCACACTTACCGGCCACTTTGCTTACCTACTCAAGCCTCAGCAATGGTGGATGCCCCTCCCCCGCCAGGCTGGAGCATCACAAGTTGATCTTAGACTGCTTCGCTTGCGGTGAGCAAGGCTCTGTGGATATGGGACTCACCGAGCCAGACACTGGAGGGAATCTCCTGGTCTGCTGGTTGCTAAGACCATGGGAAAAGCACAGTGTACCATTCCTCCAGGTACAGTCTGTCACAACTTTCCTTGGCTAGGAAAGAGAAATTCCCCAACCTCTTGCACTTCCTGGGTGAGGCAATGCCCTGCCCTGCTTTGGCTCACCCTCCGTGGGCTGCACCCACTGTCCAACCAGTCCCAGTGGGATGAACCAGGTACCTCAGTTGGAAAGGCAGAAATCACCCATCTTCTGCATTGATCATGCTGGGAGCTGCAGACTGGAGCTGTTCCTATTTGGCCATCTTGGAAGCAACTCTCAATCTGTATTTTTTTTTTAAGCATTATTTTTAATTGATAAATTAAAATTATGTGTAATTGTGTACATTATCTTATGAAATATATATACATGTGGAATGGTTAAATTGAGTGAATTAATGTATGCATTACTTCACATATTTATCATTTCTGTAGTGAGAACACTTAAAATCTACTCTCTTAGCAATTTTGAATACAATACATTCTAATTAACCATAATCACCGTACAATATATCCCTTTAATTTATTCCTTCTATCTAACTGAAATCTCATATCCTTGGACCAACATCTCCCCAACCTTCTGACCCTGTGCCCCACCCACCACCTCACCAAGCTCCTGATAGTCACCATGTAACTTCTACTTCTATGAATTCAAATCTTTCATGTTCCACAAATAGGTGAGATCATGTGGTATTTGTCTTTCTGTTCCTGGCTTATTTCACATAGCACAATGTCCTCCAGGTTCATCTATGTCTTCCCAAATGACAGGATTTCCTTCTTTTTTATGGATAAAGAGTATTCCATTTTGTGTGTATATACCTTATTCATTCGTTGATGGACACTTAGATTGATTCCAAATCTCGGCTGTTGTGAATAAAGCTACAGTGAACATGAGTGTGCTTTTTGACATACTGATTTCATTTCCTTTGGCTACATACCCAGCAATGAGATTGCTGGATCATATGGTATTGTATTTTTAATTTTTGGAGGCACTTCTGTACTGTTTTCCATAATAGATATTCTAATTTAAGTTAATGTAAACTAGGAGCTTTGTGTTTCTTATCCATCTTTGTATTTCCAGTGTCTGGCCCCCAGCAGTCAGTCAGTCTTTAGTTGTGGAAATAATGAGGGAATGGAAGGAATTGGTGAGTTTCTATTGTTACAATCTTTGGGATTTCACTCCCTCTATCAAGTGAGTTATTAAAGCATTTCTTTTAAATTCATATGACATCTTATCCCCCAAGAGAAGTTCTGGTAAATGCAATTTCCTCATCTTTCTACATAACCTTAAATAAGAAAAGAAGAGTGTGGGCCAGGATAATGTGGGAGGGAAAGGTTTTAATAGAAGATTAGGGACCTTGGGGACCTGTGCTAACAATTGTGAAATGATTTAAATTTGCAGTTTCAAAGCATTTTGGCAATTGTCACAACCACCGGATTAGTTAACATTGTTTCTTATCTCAATTATTTCAGCAGTCTGCTAGCTTGTCTTCCCACCATTCGTTTTTTTTTCCTACCTCCTTTCGCCCTGAGCATTATTTCCACAAAGATAACTCAAAAAAAAAAAAAAAAAGATTGTGTCACTTGCTAGTTTGAAGACCTTGACTGGCTACTCATTGTTCACAAAAGTAAACAAAAAAGCCTTGAGCAAGGCGTCAACTACCCCTTCTAGCAGGTTTTCAACCATTAAGGAAGACATTGTTTCAAACTCTTACTTTCTTCCAGCTCTCCTCCCTTCTCATTGTTCTGTGTACTGTATACAGTACCTTTCTTCATAGCACATATTTTCATTGCTATTGTGTAAACTGCCTTCAAGTGCTTTGGTGGAGTGATAGGTGCAAACAAATTAAATCTTCATAATGACTATTGTGTCTGTTTAGACTCATCAGCTGGGATGGGCACTGGCTAGTCATTCATTAACAGGGTAATAATATTGTTGTACTTGTCATAAACCACTTTAATAGGATTAAGGAGCCAACCAGATACTCTGCCAGGAAATCTCTCTTGTCATATCTGAAATAATTCCATCATCCGTGATTAGTGAATTTGTGTTTAAAGTCTGCTCAGTATGTTCTTACAAACAAGTGGCTATATTTCTCATCCTTCAATTTGCAAACATAGTGAGATGGATAAGTCACTATTCCCAGAGAAGTACATGAGCAAATAGAAAAAAAAGTGAAACAGGGGTAAAAAGAATAACAAATCAGAGGTCTTTTAAAGATCATGATTCAAGACTATCTAGCTCAAACTCCCACTTGAGGCAGGAGCTCCCTCTGCAACGTGTCTGCCAAGTTGCCCCAGCTTTTCTTGATTAGTTTAAGGGCTAGGAAAGCATATTAACCTTCATAGTATAATAATAATGTAGCTATTATTAATTATTTAACTGCATTAAAGCTCCAGTAGTGGATACTTTTATAATCCTCTCCACTCTTTGACCCCCAAAGATCCTTTTTCACCCTGTGCTGAAATCTTCTTTGAAGGATTCCATCCACATGGAACTTGGTCTTTTTATTTCCCTCTAGTATCCCAAAGCAAAGGTCTTAATCCTCTCCTGGATGATGTCACTACAATTCCTTTAAGAGCTCTCATGCCTTTCTCTACCTCTCTGGTCCCATGGGGTCTCCTCAGGTGAACATCCCTGCATCATCCGTCATTCCTTAGAAAACCTAAGTTCCACAACCACATTGCCCTAAATGGCTTCCTTGTAACCCCTCTAGCTCATAAATGTTCTCTTTAAAATATGATGTCCATACTAATAAAAATGTAAATGAAAACAAGAGGCCATTAGAAATGATAAATTGGTAAATGTTTTTAACCTGTAATTCTCAGTACTTGGGAGAGTGAGATGAGATTTGTTCAACCTTTCTTAAATGTAAGTTGTGTCTCAAGAATATTACAAATATTATTACTATTTCACCCAGTACATTTCCTTATAGGAATCCATTCTTAAGAAATAATAATTGTGGGATCAAAGATTTTTGTGTGATGGTGTCTTTTACATTATTTTACTGAAATACACCATTCTGAACTGCTTTATTAAGGTATAACTGGTATACAATAAACTGCACATATTTAAAGTGACAATTTGATAATTTTCTTTTTTATTGTGGCTAAATACACAGAACATAAAATTTACCAACTTGATAAATTTTGACATATGTACCCTTTGGAAATGTTCCCTTTTGCTCCTTCCTCCCATCCTGCTCTAGACAACCACTGATCTACTTTCTGTCACTGTATTAATTAATTTTCTTTCTCTCTTTCTCTCTCTCTCTCTCTCCTTCCTTCCTTCCTTCCTTCTTTCTTTCCTCTTTCTTTTTTCTCTTTTTCTTTCTCTCTTTCTTCTTTCTTCCCTTTCTTTTTTGAGGCAGGGTCTCACTCTGTTCCTCAGGCTGGAGTGCAGAGGCACGGTCTTGGCTCATGGCAACTTGTACCTCCCGGTTCAAGCGATCATCTCACCTCAGCCTCCGGAGTAGCTGGGACCATAGACGCAGGCCACCACGCCTGGCTAATTGTGTATTTTTTTTGTAGAGACAAGGTTTCCCCCATGTTGCCCAGGCTGGTCTCAAATTCATGGCTTCAAAGGATCTGCCCACCTTGGCCTCCCAAAGTGCTGGGATTACAGGCCTGAGCCACCACCCCTGACTATTCTTGTATTTCTGCCTATTTTTGCTTCATATAGTTTGAGGTGTATATAACTTATTAGGTGTATATAACTTAGAGCTGTCATATCTTCCTAGTGCATTGAACTTTTTAATCATTATGAAATATTTCTATTTCTATTAATGTTTTTGGCATTAAAGTCTATCTTGTTTAGTATTAAAATATAACCGTATTAGCCTTCTTCTGATTACTGTTCATATGGTGTTTATTTTTCCATCCACTTACACACAATCTTTCTTTATCTTCATATTTTAGGTGCTTTTATGGTAAACAGCATACAGCTGTATATGCATTTGTGTGTGTGTGTGTGTGTGTGTGTGTTTTATCTACTCTGACAATCTGTCTTTTATTTGAAGTGTTTGGTTTATTTACATTTAATGTAATTACTGCTACATTGTTGTTTACATTTACCATATTACTATGTACTTTCTATTTGCTTCACTTGTTATATGTTCCCTTTTCTCTCCTTTATTAATTTCTTTTAAATTTAGTATTTTTGCCTACTCCATTTCCCCCTTATATTAGCTTGGTGGCTGTAGCTGAAACCTTGCGTCATATCCTCTTATTCTCCTTCAGATTTCTGCTGTGACTCTAGTAGACAGCTCCTTCTGAGTGCAGCTTTACCTTAGGTGAACAGCATCTCATTTCCAGCACTTTATATGTATTTTTCACTTTCAGCCCCAGGGACTTCTCTGATGGCAAAAGGGAGCAAGTGCCCTAACCCTTCAAGGTTGGCAGAAGCAGTTGCTTTCCCTCTTCTGGAGGAGACTAGTCTCATTTTCCTGTTCCCCTCAGGTGGCTGCTTCACAGGGCGATGTTCCCCCTTCTTGAGATTAGCTCATGCTATATCTCACTGCCTACAGACCAACAGCTTAAGAGGAAAAATACAGTCTTCACCAAGATTAAAAATCTTGCTTTCCAAAAGAATTTGAGGACCCAGTTAATATGAATCAGCAAGAACCAAGAGAACATATACGAATATTGGAGTATTTGTGGTGAAATATAAGACCAGACAGGGAAGAATTTATCAACATGGTAGCACTCTCTTCTGACTCCGAATTTAGTAACCTGGAAAGGACATTTGGAGTCTGTACTAGAAGCCTGCTGGAATGACTCCTTGAAGCTTGGGCATGATAAGGATTTACAATAAAAGAGGTGGTGTGGTGGCTTATGCCTGCAATCCAAGTACTTTGGGAGGATTACTTGAGGCCAAGACTTTGAGACCAGCCTGAAAAGTGTAACGAGACTCCATATCTACAAGAAAATTTAAAAAGTTTAGTTGGGCAAGGTGGTATGCACTTATAGTCCCAGCTACTCGGGAGGCTGAGGTGGGAGGATTGCTTGAGCCCAGGAGTTCGATGCTGCTGTGAGCCACTGTTATTGTGTCACTGTGCTCTAGCCTGGGTGGCAGAGCAATACACTGTCTCTAAAAAATACAAAGAAAAAAAAGTGGAAAAGCCAGATCTGCCTTGGCAGATTATTGAGGGAGGGAGGATCAGAGGGCTTGGGGATGTAGATTTATTATATGAGACTAGAGAGCTCATCCTTTGATTATGTTGCCCAAGAGAACCCAGAGTAAACTGAATCCATTGTAATAATAAGGAATTCATTAGTAAGGGGTAACGCACTGGGTGTTTCTGCGCACTGGGCACCATCCTCTATAGGCCAGGGTGTGGGAGGAGATACTGCCATAGTGCTGGGCTCCCTAGAAGCAATGATAAGATTTCAGGATATGAGAGTGCAGCTGGGGATAAGCTGGATTTAATTACTGTAATGGGATGCAGGGTCAGAGTACCAGCCGTAGTGCCTTGGCTGTCCGGGATCTGCCGTGATGGCTAATAGACCATGGTGTTTCTGTTAAGAACTGTGAAGTTTCTGAGATTTTCCCCTACATGTAAGCTAACAAACTAGTCTACCACAGTGTTGTGGATGATGACAAAGGACATGAGACTCTTGCATCAGGGACAAAAGGAGGTTTATTATTCATAGTCATAGCAGTAGCCAGATTATCAGCATTTGCACTGGTTCCCAGAATACCAAATCCTACAGGACGACATGGTGAGGGCCAGTTGATGCCTAAACATGCAGCAGGTTTCTGAGCTTAGCAACTTCCAATATTTTATAATGCTTGCAAGCAAACCTTTCCAACTTCTGCCCTGAAATAAGACATTGTCTTTATTTTTTAAAAAAATGCCCTCTCCTCTGGAAGGAGGCATTATCTTTATTTTCCAAGGCTGTTTGCCCTACCTTCTTGAGCTGATAGTCTAAAAGAAAGGCTCTCTGTGTCTCTGTTCGTAAGATATGCAGAAACCTGAAATACCAGTGAATTGTCTCCTAACAATATTGACCCTTGTTTTTATAATACCATCTTCACTTGGGGCAAATTTTCCTATGAATATGCCACTCCATCAGCCAATCTGATTTACCTGACCAATAGGGGCTGGGACCAAATCTCTTTAATTTGTCCCATACAGCATTTAATTAAGGCTACCATCAACAGGACTCTAAATATCAGGAGTCCTGGAACATTGACTTCAAATCTACCTCCCTTACTGCCCAGGCACCTGGATTAAACCAGCTGACCAAATGCCACAAACCACCAGAATCTGTCTTTGAAAGCCAAATGGCTTTTTCTTTAGGTTTCTGTGTTGACCTTTCCACCTGGCCCATAAAAGCATTAATCTAGATTCAGCAGGATGTATGAGTGATGTTACAGTCTCTGACTTGGTGTGTACAGAGAAAGTCTATCATCTATAACAATCCTAGTGAGTTGAGACTGACCTGCATGCCTTTAAGAACCAAAGTGGTGTCATTGATGACATCATTAAAAGTAAGGGGTAAGTCTTACATCTTTTTTTTTGAAACAGTGTCTTATTCTGTTGCCCAGGTTGGAGTGCAGAGTCGGGTGATCTCAGCTCACTGCAACCTCTGCTTCCTGGGCTCTCACTTCAACCTCCCAAGTAGCTGAGACTACAGGTGTGTGCCACCATGCATGGATAACTTCTTGTATTTTTTGTAGAGATGGGGCTTTGCCATGTTGCCCAGGCTGGTCTCAAACTCCTGAGCTCAAGCCATCTGCCTGCCGCAGCCTCCCAAAGTGCTGGAATTGCAGACCAGAGCCACTGTACCTGGCCCATCATTTCTAATTATACAGCTTCCATTGTTGGAAAAACTACCAGGAGGGTGCGCATAAATAATGCATTATTTACCCTCTGAGAAGCTTCTCCAAGTAACAAGGTAGTCTCACTTTATTATTATTATTATTATTATTATTATTATTATTATTATTGAGATGGTGTCTTACTCTGTTGCCCAGGCTGGAGTGCAGTGGTGCGATCTCGGCTTACTGCAACCTTCGCCTCCCAGGTTCAAGCGATTCTCCTGCCTCGGGGTAGTCTCATTTTTTAAAGAGATCTCTTTGGTGATCTGAAAGCTGTATAATCTGATGTTAATGTTTGTTTAAATGCTAGTAGGTCTCTTCTGACAACTCCTAAGATGCAACTCACTATGGTTTTTGTTGTTGTTGTTTTAACAGACAGGGTCTCACTCTGTTGCCCAAGCTGGAGTGTAGTGGTGCTGTCATAGCTCACTGTAGCCTTAAACTCCTGGGCTCAAGCAACCCTTCTGCCTCAGCCTCTGGAAGAATTGGGACTATAGGTGAATGCCACCATGCCAGGTTAATTTTTAATTTTTTGTAGGGATGGGATCTTGTTATGTTGCCTAGGCTGGTTTTGAACTCCTAGCTTCAAGCAATCCTCCCGCCTCAGCCCCCAGAGTGCAGGGATTATAGGCATGAGCCACCAAGCCTGGCCCACTATGTTTCTGGGAGGGAGGCAAGTTAATGCCAGGCTTCTCAAGAAGGATGGTATTGGGGATGCACATGGTTCCCATAGAAAGACCAGGATTGTCAACAATTGCTGGGACCCTCAGGGGAACCCACATCAGTGGGGTTGGGGGAAGTACAAATGACAGTTCTTTCAATGCGGCTTCCTGGCTAGTTGGTAAGTCTTGGGGTTCTTAGTTAAGTTAGAAATATTGAAGCTAGTTGTTTTTGGAAAGACTGTCTGAGGGGAACCCATCCTATCTGTCCTGTCTGTCCATGCCACTGGCTGAGTGGCACTTGTTTACCCCCCAGAGTGACTGAGAATGGGAGTGATGAAGACATTCAGAGGTGTTGACAGGTGCTTGGTGTGGGAAGTATAGGAGTTGGGGGCATCCTTTGATGTTGCCAACAGTCTTTTTGGTAAGGCTAAGGGAATGGTTATCAAATTGTGGTGAGAATTATCTGACAGGGGGTGGCATAAATTTAAGGTGCTTGCAACAGTTTGGGAGAGTGTTATTAAGGCATTTTCTCTAGGGAGGAAGGCTCTAAGGCAGTTCTGAAAGAAAAAGTATCATTCATTTCCCTCTCTCTTCTGTATATCACAGGGTCTAAGGTGTATCTTCCTCATGTGCCAGGCTTGTTGCTTTCCTTTCACCCCAGTCGTCCTCTATTCATACCAAGCCCTTCTGTCCAGAGGGTCAGGCACAGGAAGGATAGTACATTTTGATAAAGTTTACGGAGAGCCCTTATGCTCACTGCTTGGGCCCACACAGGATACTATAGGAGGACTCAGTGAGCAGTGTACTCAACTCAACTCTTTTTTTTTGAGACGGAGTCCTGCTCTGTCGCCCAGGCTGGAGCGCAGTGGCCGGATCTCAGCTCACTGCAAGCTCCGCCTCCCGGGTTCACGCCATTCTCCTGCCTCAGCCTCCCGGGTAGCTGGGACTACAGGTGCCGCCACCTCGCCCGGCTAGTTTTTTTTTTTTTTTTTGTATTTTTTAGTAGAGACGGGGTTTCACCGTGTTAGCCAGAATGGTCTCGATCTCCTGACCTCGTGATCCGCCCGTCTCGGCCTCCCAAAGTGCTGGGATTACAGGCTTGAGCCACCATGCCCGGCTCAACTCAACTCTTAAGTGTTCATTGCCTTTACGATCTAGGACAAGGTCAGTCCAACAAGAGATTGCAGGTGGCTGAACCAGAATTAAGTTTGAATCCCCTAACCTTTTATCTAGCCTAACTCTGAAGGGTACACCAACCCAGCTGGCCTAGTGTTACCATTAAGAGAAAGAATGAAACATCATGCCCAAGAATGGTCAGGTCAGGATCCCAAATCTTCCTAACCCTCTGCTCCTTTGATCTAGAACATGACCCAGGAAGCATCTGAACAAGATGATTCCTTTCTGGAGAGAGCTGCATCCAGTGACCAAACTGCATTACTAAATTGTGGGGGTCAGGAGGAGGTGAGGCAGATAGAGTCAGAAATATTTTTTTAATTAAACTTTTTGTTTTGAGTTAATTGTAGATGCACATGCAAGTTGTAAGAAATAATACAGAGAAAGCCTGTGTACTCATTACCCAGTTTTCCCCAGTGGTAACATTCTGCAGAATTACAATATCTCAATATCTCAACAATATCTCATGGATACAGTCAAGCTATTAATAAACATTTCCATCACCACAAAGATCCCTCATGTTGTTCTTTCATAGCCAAGCCTACGTCCCTCCTACTCTACCATCTCCTTAATACCTGGCAACCACTTATCTGTTCTTCATTTGTATAATTTTGTAACTTGAAGGATGTTGCATAAATAGAATTACAAAGTATGTATGGAAAGGATCCAGTCTTTCACACTCAGTATAAGGCCAGCTGTATATACTTTGGTAGGTGTTCTTTATCAAGTGTGGAAATTCCCTTCTATTCTTCTTTTTCTGAGCATTTTTATGGTGCTGAATTTTGTCAAGGACTTGTTCTACATTGATTGATATATTCATGTGATTTTCCTTTTCTTTCGATTGTTCATATCAGGAATTGCATTGATTGACTTTTTTTTTTTTTTTTTTTTTGAGACAGGGTTTCACTCTGTTGCCCCAGCTGGAGTGCGGTGGCAACTGCAGCCCCACCTTCCCAGGTTCAGGTGATCTTCCCACCTCAGTCCCACCTGTACCTGGGACTACAGGGTCATGACACCATGCTGTGCTAATTTTCACATTTTGTGTAGAGATGGGGTTGTGTCATGTTGCTTAGGCTGGTCTCAAACTTCTGGGCTCAAAGGATTCACTGGACTCGGCCTCCCAACGTGCTGGGATTACAGGCATGAGGCACCATGCCTGGGTTGATTGACTTTATAATTTTGATTTTGCATCGCTGGAAAAAACTCCACTATGTTGTGGTGTATAATTATTTTTATATACTGCTGAATTCTGTTTGGTAATACATTGTTAAAGATTCCTGCTTCTTCACCTTGTTACAGCCTGGAAAAGGCGGGAGTCTAGGATTTCTACTCAGCCTCTGTCCATGTAGGAGTGAGTGGGGCCAGGGTTTCTCCTGTGGTGTTTGGCTGAAGTAGAGCCATTACAGCCTAAAAGTTTTTTTGTCTCTCTAGGCTTCTCATTTCCTGGTCCTCGACTAGAGAGAGCAGGGTTCGTTGAGACTTTTTTGTCTGTGCCTATTGTCATTTTTGGGTTACTGGCTTCTTCAGCTTTAAGTTTGGGACAAATAAACAACAGAAAGAAAGCCCAGGGAACTCAGCATCATGTCATTCCTTGGGTTCTGAGATTTCTAACTCATCTGTCTTCTTCTCTCAACCTCTTGGAGTTTCTTATGTTGGAAAATATATAAAGTCCAGGATTTTTTGTTGTGCTTAGCAGGAGAAATGGAATACTGATGTCTACTCCATCTTCCTAAAAGCAGGAGGATTTTTTTTTTTTTTAGTAGATTTTTGGTCAGTATCAGATGCCTGTTGATGGTAATGAGTGTGGAGGATTGATGAATACCTTGACTATCAGCCCATTGTTGAGTGGCTTCTGTGATAAAAAGTGCAGCATTGTGAGATTACAAATGATTCAGAAAGGCGAACACACGACACATTACTTTCAAGGGCTACATTCAAAGGTTGCTCCTTTGTGGGTTTCCTTGACTGCCAGAAGGATTGGAGTGTTGTGGTTCCACTCATGTACTGCCACTTTACTTGGTGAGCAGGCTCCTGGATTTTGGGGGTCTTACAGAGTTATGATAACATTGCAGTCAGATCCATTGAAATTGAGGTGTCTGACTATCCAATTGTGGCAGACAGACTTGTAGGTGGCCCCTGTGATCTCTACCTCCTGACTTTTCAGAACTGTGGATGGCCATTGGGAGCCTAAGAGCAGTCTTTTGGAGCTAAGGGCAGCCTCTAGCTCACATCTAGAAAGAAACTGGGGAGTCAGTCCTACAGCTGCAAAGAAATGAATTCTGTCAATGACCTGAGAAAGCTTGGAAGCGATTCTTCCCCAGTAGAGACTGCAGATGACAATGCAGCCCAGCTGACACCTTGATTGCATGCTTGTGAGAGCATAAGCAGAGGATCTATTTAGGCCATGCCTGGACTTCTAACTTTCAGAAACTATGTAGTGATATACATGTGTTGTGCAAAGCACTAAGTGTGTGGTAATTTGTTGCACAGCAATAGATTACAAATACACCAACGAACAAGACATTATCATTGTAGTGAAAGCTTTAGACACTCATAATAAATTCTGACCCCTGCAGGGATGGCAAATTGCAGATGAGCTTATGTACTATGATGGAGTACTGCAAACATATATTTGGAGAAATCTGTGGCATGCTGGGATAGGTGCTGGGTCTTGGAGATTATTTTAATATCTACTTTATAAGGTAGTTGTAAGAATTAAATGTGATAATGCAGGTAAAAGCTGTTTAATGCAGGGTCTGGCGCCTTCCCTGGCGTGCAGCCCAGTGAGTGTGGCTCTTGCCAACTTAATATTTCAATGAGGTCACGTTTCTGTCAATATGCACAAATTATAATAGCAATTGATTTGCAGATCTCTTCTTTCCTCCTCTCCTCCTAACCTACTAATCAAAAAACTGGTTAACTCTCCAGCTAACTTTCCCAAGTTCAAAGCAACGTTTGGCGCAGTCCTTTCTCAATTCTCACATAACAAAACAGCATTTCTCGGTTCCCTACAACGACCATCACTCAACACAAAAAATCAAGCAGGTCTGCCGAACCACTCTCATACCCAGCCCTGGTCATCTCCGCAGGAACAACTTCACTTCTGGTGAGTAAGGACTTCAATGAAGCGTTCATTAAGGTTTTCCCTCCACCGAAAGAAAGAATACCGTCCCCAGGATATTGGGCCCTATTATTTGCTCCCTGGAGAAAGTGAAGGGAGAGGAATCCCAAGGCGTGGCCTGAACGCCCTTTGGGGGCGTGGGCAGCCCGGAGCCCCAGCCTCTTCCACTCCAAGCACCAGGCGCGTCTTATTTACAGCCCCCAAAAGGTTACAAATCATCCGCCTTGTTTTCAGCCCCCAAACGGCTACAAATCATTCTGTTTAAACAAAGCGGTCTGTCTAAAAGGAGGGGCATAACAGGTTCGGGGCAGGGGAAAGACCGGGGAGTAGGCAACCTCCCTCTCGGCCCCGAGCCGTCCCGGGCGTGCAGCCGCCTAGTGCCACATCAGCGACGGCGCTGCACTTCCACGTTCCCTTAGGATGCAACCAGCGGGCCTGCGGGAGGGGCGGGCCCGAGGCCCTCAGGAGTGGCGGGTCGCCCGGCCAATCCGCGGCAAGTGAGGAGCAGCGGCCACCAATGAGCTGGGGCTTATGCCAGCCGCGGCCGCCGAGGCTCGTGCCCCGCGGGCGGAACAGATGAAGCACATCTGGACAGCTGTGCTGAGGAGCTGTGCGGCCCCCTTGCGGGCCGACGTCAGCCGAGCACGTCCCCCACGTCCTCTCCTCGCCACTTATTATTTATTCGTTTTCCCAAAGAAGCAACCCAAGTTTAAAACTTTTTCCACCCCTAATGCGAGACGTGGCCAGATCCCAACCAACACCCGGTTCAATTTTCATGGGGCTCTGGGATCAAAAGAACAGAAACAGCAACAACAAAAGCGCAGCCGCTGTCTGACTTTAAACTGGCAAAGTGGGAAAAATAAAGTGTTGAGTAAACAGACCAAGTTGGGTAAGTTTTGGATACGTGCTGGATATCATATTTCTCTTGCTGTGATCTCTATCCTGTGTCTTTTGCTGTTCTCACCAGCTTTCTCTTCATCAAGGGGAGAAAAGTAACACTTGCTCTGACAAACTGGACCCTTCACTCCCTTCTCTTCCGTTTCACTAACATTTTAATTTAATTTTTTTGGTTTGCTATTCATTTTTTTTAAAGTGCCTTAGTTTTAAATATACTGGGAACAGAAATTTGATTGGTATCCTGTTGTAAACCTCTAACTCCAAAATTTAATCTATTGATAAATGTATTTCTCTATTTTCTTTCTGTGAAAATACTGTGGACATTTGTAAAGCCAAAATCATTTTCTATCCCTGACTCTGGGACTGTTTTGATGGGAGATTGAGAAAATTATTTGATCTATTCAGAATTAACACGTTTGCTTCTGTTGATAGGGTGTTTAATATAAATTATGTAAAACCTAGATTACGCAGGTAGTTGCTGGATTTTTCACTTAAATCTGGAGGTAGTTGCAAGTCAAATATGTGTCTTTTCGGTATTCTCCCATCCATAGTGGGATACCTGAATTCCTTTATAAAAGTTAAAAAACAAACAAACATGTGACAGACCACCTGTGTGTTCATAAACTTATAATCGTATATATGTTATATAGTGTATATATACCCACATATAGTATAGTATATATACTATATATACACTATGTATACGATATAGTATATATACTCTATATATGCTATATATTTTTGTTGTTGTTGTTGTTGTTTGTTTTTGAGACAGAGTCTGGCTCTTGTCGCCAAGGCTGGAGTGCAATGGTGTGATCTCGGCTCACTGGAACCTCTGCCTCCCGGGTTCAAGCGATTCTCCCGACTCAGCCTCCCAAGTAGCTGGGGTTACAGATGCCCGCCACTGCGCCCAGCTAATTTTTGTATTTTTAGTAAAGACTGGGTTTCGCCATGTTGGCCAGGCTGGTCTTGAACTCCTGATCTCAGGTTATGTGCCTGCCTTGGCCTCCCAAAGTGCTGGGATTACAGATGTGAACCACTGTACCCAACCTTATAATTGTATATTAAAACAATAACTCTATCAAAATAATGTGCAATTGTTATACGTACATGCTTGCAGATAACTCCGGTATACATTTCAGGATTTAGAAACAGAATGATGAAAAATACTGACTTAGGTGAGTAGCCTGAGACCCACTCCATCTGAAACATCTATAATTCCCTCTGTTTAAGCAATGTTTTGGATTTGAGACTTTTGTCTTATGTTATTTACTGTCACGGGAGAGCTGGATAGAACGGATCTTTAATTTTTGGCTCAGAAAGCAGTAGATGGGAATTTAGTATGATAATTAAAAGTTGTAGGCTGGGTGCGGTGGCTCATGCCTGTAATCCCAGCACTTTGGAAGGCCAAGGCAGGTTGATCATGAGGTCAGGAGATCCAGACCATCCTGGCCAACATGGTGAAACACTGTCTCTGCTAAAAATACAAAAATTAGCTGGGTGTGGTGGTGCATGCCTGTAGTCCCAGCAACTCAGGAGGCTGAGGCAAGAGAATCACTTGAACCCAAGAGGCAGAGATTGCAGTGAGCCAAGATCACGCCACTGCACTTCAGCCATCTCCAGCTCTGGTGACAGAGTGAGACTCCGTCTCAAAAAAAAAAAAAACCAAAAACCAAAAACCAAAAAACAAATCTGAGTGTGTTTTTGATTCAGAAAGGTAATGCATACAAAGTGGATGGAGCAGCTCAAATGATTTGCAGGGAAGCAGGCTTAGAAGGAACAGTGTTGCAGAGAAGCAATGTAAAGAGCCAGCCGGCCTGGTTCAATTCACAGTCCCACAGTAAGTTACCTAGGGTGAGTTACTCAGCCCCCCTGTGCCTCAGCTTCCTCCTCTGTAACATGGAGAGTTTCCTCTTCTCTGGTGAGTTTCCTTCTCAGTTCCGTCCTCTCTAATGTGCTAATAATAATGGCACCTACATCATGGGGCTGTCTCGAGGACTGAGTTAACATACATTAAACACTTGGAATAGTTCTGGCCCATAGTCCCATAGTATGTCTTTGCTGTTGTACTCATTCTTTGTTACCTTCCTTCCCAGCCTGCGGTGTTGCACATCAGTTTCCCCGGCTGCCATTCTGACTTCTGCTGTAGCAACTGGTATTAACTGAGTGCTGACCACTTGCTAGCTGGCATTGTATGAGGCTATAAGGAGAGTCTTGAATGAGGAGTGAGGTAGAATTGATCTTAGGAAGATCTAGAAGGTTCTGGAAGTGCAGGGGATAGGGAAAGGCCGTCTGTTGTAGGATGGCTTCACAGAAGGACTTGTGTTTCTGGGAATGGGTTTTGACAAACAGTTTTGGTTTGGGAATGGGAGGAAGGGAAGGGATTATAGAGGAGCAGGAACATTTTAGGAGGAAGGAGACCCTTTGCAGGGGCAAAGGCACTATGGCTGGAAAGTGAGGAGCTATCCTGTGGATGTTGGGACATTGGGATAATCTGTGGGAGGTTAGTTGGAGGAAAGTTTGGAAAGGTGGGAGAGGTGGGAAGGGACTGCATGAATTACGTGATAAGGACAGAGAGGCTTGGGAGGTAGATTGGTGGGGAGATGGCAAGCCGAACTGTCAGCAGTTACACAGAAGAGGTGTTTCTGGAATAATCCATCTCTGGGGTCCCGTCTCCTCTCTTGCCCAGCATTCCCTTCCCATCTGCTCCACTGCATCCATCCAGGTCCTGCAGGTTGGGTGGGCAGGGATGGGCAGTGAGTCTGGGCCCTACGTTTTGGACTCATTCCATGGTGGCTGTCTTGGAGCTCCGCTTAAGTGGTCTGGTGCTCAGGGCAGTTACCCAAAAAGCACTGCTTTTTGTTAACAGGCCATGCCCTAAAATCTTTCACATGGATGTGATTGTTACAACCCTTCCCATCCACATACACGCCCATAGTGTATGCCGAGTAGCTCTTTCTCATCCTGCTGATAGAATCATCTACTCATATTTTAACACATATAACTTCATAATTTACCACTATTGAAGTAGATAAAAACTGTAATATGCACCTAAGTGGAGGATCAGCTTGGAGTTCCCTTGCTTTCTCTTCCCTGAGAGCATTGTTCTGTGGTAGAGAGGTATGCTTGGCGCTGCTGTTGACCACCAGTGGGACCTCAGGCAAGACATTGAACCCTTGTGGTCCTCCTTGCCATTATCTGTGAAATGATCTCTAAAGGCCCTTTTTCTCTCGGATGATCATTTATTCTTCTCCCATGATTCCTGGAACAGTCCATTATTCGCATATGGCTATTTGACACATCTATGACTATATTTTTCTGATCACTTAATACATGGTGGACGTTCCGATAATGGTCATGTCCTCCTCACAGCCTCCTGTGAGGGTTGGTACCTATTTGTATCCTGTTTTTCTAGTTGGGGAGACAGGAGCAAAGGAAGTTTAAGAAATTTGCCCAAGATTACATAGTGAACAAGTGGCAGGTGTAGACCAGTCTAACTTTGGAGCCCAAGTCTTAACCAATAGGCTATACTACCTTAGGTATAATACAGCTATGACTGCTCTTCTTGTTTGTGGTGGTGATAGTTGAGAAGTACATGGAAGGAAGATCATTGGAGAAAGGGCATATTTGGAGATATTTAGTTGATAAAATTTGCCCAGTGGGGCCAGAATATCAGCATGAATCTTGTCTATGAAATGTGCTCCACATGGAAACAGGAGACATTTGGATCTCATTGCAGACATGCACTCTGTCTTTTCACCTTGTTTGAACAAAATCCACATAGCACCTGGTTGTCTAGTAGACACTCAATACATGTCACTTGAATAACTGTCCCTTTTGGAAAAGGAAGTTGTGACTGCACTATTTTTATTTAAAAAAATAAATAGAGAAACTATGCAGTGTCTCAAGACTCACGGGAACATGGGGCAGACGCCAGGTAAACATTCTACTCCTGCTTTTGGGGCCTCCCGCTTTCTCTTTTTATTTCTGGAGATGCTGTGGTTTCGGGCTAAGAACTTCTCATGGTGAATATCAATGAAGGGCTCTTTTAGGTGTATAGTTATTAATCATACCCATTTCCTCAAATATTTTGTGTATTGAATCAACTTTAAAATATTCGAAAAATGTTTTAGTTTGCTCTTCATCTGAGGTAGCTGCTCTTTTCAGTGTGGCATAGTGACTAAGCACACAGGCTTTGAAGTCAGACTGTGAGGGTTTGAATTCCAGATCTGATTCTTACCAAGGTGGCCTTGGGCAAGTCACTTTCCTCTGGACGGTTTTATTACCTGTGAAATGGGGATACTCATACGCATTACATGAGAAAATCCATGGAGAGCATTTAGTATATTGTCTGGCTCACAGTAAAGCCTGTACGTGTAAGCAATTCTTTTTTTATTGTGGTAAAATACTTAATAACATAAAATTTACCATCTTAACCATTTTTAAGTGTACAGTTCAATGGCATTAAGTACATTCACATTGTTGTTTAACTATCACCACCATCCATCTCCAGACATTTTTCATCTTCCCAAACTGAAACTTCATACTCATTAAACAATAAATCTCTGTACCCCTTACTTTATCAGCCTCTGGAACCAATATTCTACTTTCTATTTTTATGAATTTGACTATTCTAGGTACCTCATATAAGTGGAATTATATGATATTTATTCTTTTATGTTTAGCTTATTTCATTTAGCAAAATGTCTTCAAGTATCATCCATGTTGTGGTATGTGCCAGAATATCCTTCCTTTTTAAGGCGGAATAATATTTCATTGTATGTATATACCATCTTTTGTTTATCCATTTATTCGTTGGTAGAGGGACTTAGGTTGTTTTCACCTGTGATGTTTAATTATGTGTCAACTTGTCTAGGCCACAGTACTGAGCTATTTGGCCAAACATTATTCTAAATGTTTCTTTGAAGGTATTTTTTAGATGATGATATGGTTTGGCTTTGTGTCCCCACCCAAACCTCATCTTGAATTGTAATCCCCACAATCCCCACTTGGAGAGAGAGGGACCTGGTGGGAGGTGATTGGATCATGGGGATGGTTTCCCCGATGCTGTTCTCGTGATACTGAATGAGTTCTCGTGAGATCTGATGGTTTTATAAGGGGATCTTCCCTTCTTGCTTTCTCTGTTTCCTGCCACCATGCGAAGAAGGTCCTCGCTTCCCCCTTTGCCTTCTGCCATGATTGTAAGTTTCCTGAGGCCTCCCCAGCCGTGTGGAACTGTAAGTCAATTAAACCTCTTTCTTTTATGAATTACCCAGTCTCGGGTATTTCTTTATAGCAGTGTGAAAATGGACTAATACAGATAAGGTTAACATTTAAATTAGTAGACTTTGAATATGGCCTCCATAATGTTGGTAGGCTTCATCCGATCAATTGAAGGCCTCAATAGAAAAAGATTGAATTCCACTCAAGAAGAGAGAATTCTGCCTCCAGACTGCCTTTGAACTTCAGACTACAGCAAGTCTTCCTTGCACCTTCAGTCTGCTAGCCTACCCTGTAGGTTTTGGACTTGCTAGCCTCCACAATTGTGTAACCCAGTTCTCAAAATAAATCTTTCTGTATATGTGTGTGTGTTTGTGTGTGTGTATGTCCTGTTGGTTTTGTTTCTCTGGGAAACCCAGGCCCCTAATTAATACACCATCTTTTGGCTACTGGGAATAATGCTGCTATAAACATTGGTGTACAAATATCTATTTAAGTTCTCATGCTTTCAATTATTTTGGGTGTACAACCAGAAGTGGAATTGTTGGATCATATGATAATTATATTTTTAATATTTTGAAGAACCATCCTACTGTTTTTTCACAGCAGCTGCACCATTTTATTTTACATTCCCACAGCAATACACAAGGGTCCTGATTTCTCCACATTCTTACCAACACTTGTTATTTTCTGTATTTAATTTAAAAAATAATAGACATCCTAATGTGTGTGAAGCATCTTGTGGTTTTGATTTGCATTTCTCTAATGATTAGTGATGTTGAAGATAATTTCATGTGCTTATTGGCCATTTGTAAATCTTTTGCCCATTTTAAAATTAGGGGCTTTTGTGTGTGTGTGTTGTAGGAGTTCTTTATATATTCTGGATATTAATTCTCTACCAGATATATTATTTGTAGATATTTTCTTGCATTCTTTGGGTTACCTTTCCACTGAGTTGGTAGTGTCTTTTGAGCATAACAGTTTAAAATGTTGATGGTCTAATTTCTTTATTTTTTTCTCTTTTGCCTGCACTTTTGGTGTCATATCTAAGATACGATTGCTAAATTCAATGTCCTGAAGCTTTTTCCATATGTCTTCTTCTGAGAATTTTATAGTTTTAGCTCATATGTATAAGTCTTTGTTTCATTTTGAGTTAATGTTGTAACTGGCCTAAGGTAATAAGTGTTTACCTTCATTCTTTCGCATGTGGATAGTTAAACAATTCATTAATAATTTTTATCAACCATTATAATGTTTGTCTCTATGTAGATATCATTAGCATAGACATAGTATAAAAATATTAATTCATTCTTGACATCATTTTTCTAATTATGTCTAAAGTACTGATTTTTTCTTATAGAATTACTTGAAAATTCTGTACTTGGATCAGGTGCAGTGGCTCATGCTTGTAATCCCAGCACTTTGGGAGGCCGAGGTGGGTGGATCACTTGAGGCCAGGAGTTCGAGACCAGCCTGAGCAACATAGTGAAACCCCATCTCTAGTGAAAACACAAAAATTAACTGGGTGTGGTGGCATGTGCTTGTAATCCCAGCTACTTAGGATCTGAGGCAGGAGAATCGTTTGAGCCTGGGAGGCAGAGGCTGCAGTGAGCCAAGATTGCACCACTGCCACTCCAGCCTGGGCAACAGAATGAGACAAACAAACAAACAAACAAACAAACCCCTACACTTTGTAGCTTTTAGTATTTCCAATGAAGAAAAAATATTCTTGTGATCAAATGGCATTGGTGGCTGATAGCTATTTTTTTTTTTAAGTATTTTTACCTTTTTGTGGTGTTTAGAATTTAAAAAGCAATATCCCCATGTTGAAAAAAATTGAAATAGATTGTATAGAGTCAAAAGTAATGGTTCCCCTTCTATTTACATATTTTCTTCCCTTCCATTACTCTTCCCACAGTTAACCTTTATTAATAGTCTGCTCTACATTTTTCTAGACCTTCTCCAAGAGTCCCTTCACAGATATAGATCTAAACATAAATATTATTTTAAAATATACATGGGACTATATTTTGTACATTGTTCCGATCTTGTTTTTAAAAAAGTCTCAGCAGTAAAAAATACACACATCTCAATCTGTCCACTGAGACTCAGAGATCTCATGAACATACTGTATCCTGGAGAACAGACAATGGCATTCAAGTGAAAGAATGTTCTTTTTCTATAAGACGTAATGGTGGTGTTGGGTTTCATTTGTTGAACAGGTCTGTTTGCACTGTTCCCTCTCTCTTGGCTCCTGTCCGTGAGCCATCAGATGGACTGTTTCCAGTCTTGATTGACTTTCAATGCCCTTGCCAAGGACTCTCACATTTGGCTGTCTCAGTGAAAGCTTGGAAGACAACAAATCCTTTCCCACATCCACCCATCACCACTTCTGAGTTGCCCGGGGCCCCTCTGGTGCCATCAATAATCCTGAAGTGGCAACAGGTCCAGAGGCAAATGCCTCCTTCCTTCCTGTTGTTTTGTGCAAAGATTGCTATACTTTGTGGCTTAGTTTATTTCTCCTTCAAGAGAAATTTTAAAAAAGTGATCAGCAAGGTGGTGCTTTCCATGGCAAGGAAGTGGGTGGTACGCCTGCACCTTTCTCCAGAATTCCTGAAATACCACAGACTTAAAAACACATACACAATATTTTATTAAATTCTTTTTAGTGGATGAGAAAATTGATTTTTAAAAAATATGATATGCTTAAGGAAACTGATGTTTAGAAAGGTAAACCGTGCTGCTTGTAAAATTCCACAGGCTTAAAAACACCTACACAATATTTTATTAAATTCTTTTTAGTAGATGAGAAAATTGATTTTTAAAAAATATGATATGCTTAAGGAAATTGATGTTTAGAAAGGTAAACTGTACTACTTGTATAGCAAGCAAAGAATATGAAAATTTCCCTGATTTTAGTTCTCTTTTCACTGAACATTCCTGTTGCCTCCAAAAGGCAGCACATTGCCCTTGAGAATTCTACAGACTAGTCCTGTGGTACTTAACCAATGTGCAGCTGAATTGCCTGTGGAATATTTAAAAAATACACCCATGCTTGTCCTGCCCCTGGAGATTCTCTTTCAGAAGGTGTGGAGTGAGGCCAAGGCATCTGTGAAAAGCTCCCCAGAGATCTGATGGTCGGCCTGGGTTGAGAACCATGGATCTAGTGGGAGGAGTTTCCCAGCCAAAGTTCCAAACCCTCACAGGTGGGCTGGTGGCCTTCATTCCTGATGATGCTTAGAACTGGCCTCAAGCAGTCACAGTTGGAGGAAAGCTCTACCTAAGGTCCTAATTAAAAACAAATAAATTGGATGGAAACGCCTTCTTCTTGGGATGTTTACAGAGGTTACTTTTTTATCCTGTTGCCTCATTCCCATGAAAACTCACTTGTCTAATTAAGCTGAGAGGTGGAATCTTTCTCACCAATTTTTGTAGAGCTGCTATTGACTTCACTTTTTTGGGAGCCAGACTTCCCTCAGTGCTGCAGTTATTTCGTGGTAGTAACATAGGTGTTTAGGAGACATCTGAATTCCCTCTCAATGACCTGAAAGTATAATTAGTTCATTTTCTTACTTGAATCAACAACTAGGGTTGCCAAATAGATCCAATTCTTAGTAGAGACTGTGTCTATCTCAGACCCAGAGTTGACCACTAATTACATTTCAGTAAAAAATATTACTTTTAATTTATCTTAAATTTCACAGAAGAAAAAGAAGCCAAAGTGAAATTTAAGGAAGTTTTGACCTTCAGACAAATATCTCTTAAAACAAGACATATTAGTTCCTTAAAGATTCCTCCAAAAAATATCAAACTGTTGGGATTATTAACTACTCTCATAAAATTCAGAATACATTCTTCATACCCAAATAGGCCTACATTTTATATAACTACCTTCACATTTTAAATTAAAAAAAGGAAAAAGTTCCAGATATCACTTTGATATGTCTAGGTATGGAACTTTTTTTTTTTTTTAACACCTTTTCTCCTGATATGTCCCTTCTTTTTTTTTTTTTTTGGCTATGAAAATTAATTTATCTACAAATTGAAGTGAAAGATATTCTCACATTTTCAGCAATTGTTGATGGATTATTTCCTCAAATCCCAAAATCGACAAGTAAGGAAAAGCATACCATAAAGGAAAACCATAAATGAAAAGCAAAATTTCCTGATGTACAATTATTAAATTTCCCATATCTCCAGATTATCTTCCTTTCTTTTTGTTATTATTATTTTACTTTAAGTTCTAGTATACATGTGCACAACATGTAGATTTGTTACATATGTATACATGTGCCATGTTGGTGTGCTGCACCCATCAACTTGTCATTTACATTAGGTATATCTCCTAATGCTATCCCTCCCAGCTCCTCCCACCCCCCGGCAGGCCCCGGTGTGTGATGTTCCCCACCCTGTGTCCATGTGTTCTCATTGTTCAATTCCCACCTGTGAGTGAGAACATGCGGTGTTTGGTTTTCTGTTCTTGCGATAGTTTGCTAAGAATGATGGTTTCCAGCGTATCCATGTCCCTATAAAGGAAATTAACTCATCCTTTTTTATGGCCGCATAGTATTCCATGGTGTATATGTGCCACATTTTCTTAATCCAGTCTATCATTGATGGGCATTTGGGTTGGTTCCAAGTCTTTGCTATTGTGAATAGTGCCGCAATAAACATACGTGTGCATGTGTCTTTATAGTAGCATGATTTATAATCCTTTGGGTATACACCCAGTAGTGGGATGGCTGGGTCATATGGTATTTCTAGTTCTAGATCCTCGAGGAATCACCACACTGTCTTCCACAAGTTTTGAACTAACTTACAGTCCCACCAACAGTGTAAAAGCATTCCTATTTCTCCACATCATCTCCAGAAACCTGTTGTTTCCTGACTTTAATGATCACCATTCTAACTAGTGTGAGATGGTATCTCATTGTGGTTTTGATTTGCATTTCTCTGATGGCCAGTGATGATAAGCATTTTTTCATGTGTCTGTTGGCTGCATAAATGTCTTCTTTTGAGAAGTGTCTGTTCATATCCTTTGCCCACTGTTTGATATGGTTGTTTGATTTTTTTCTTGTAAATTTGTTTGAGTTCTTTGTAGATTCTGGATATTAGCCCTTTGGCAGATTAATTCTGTAAAAATTTTCTCACATTCTGTAGGTTGCCTGTTCACTCTGATGGTAGTTTCTTTTGCTGTGCAGAAGCTCTTTAATTTAATTAGATCCCATTTGTCAATTTTGACTTTTGTTGCCGTTGTTTTTGGTGTTTTAGTCATGAAGTTCTTGACAGGAGACACAGAGGTGTATGCTCAGGCTGCTCCAGCTTACTGCGTGGAGAGAATTTCCAGGCTGAGACACAGGGAAAGGAAGGCACGTGCAATTCAGACTCCTGATTTGAGGAGAAGGTGTGAAGAGGCTGGGGAAACCAAGGCTGTTAGAGTTCATAGAACAGAGTACCAGGAACGAGAGAGATGCATGGAGAGAGAGGACCCTGATAACTGCAGAGGGGCCCTCAAGGATTCAGCATTGTACTGATCAGCACCTGCATGTGGGGAAACGACCGGGGACTGGGGGCCAAGCTTGTTGGGGGAAGAGAACAGAGCCTGGCTCTCACCAAAGGCTGGGAATATTGCCTGTTCCTTCCAGTCAGACTGGAAAACCCATAATTCACAGAGTACTGGTAGAACAGTCAGGAGAGCCTTGCCTCAGTAGTGGGGAATAATTAGCAGTCTAGAGCACTGCTCCATATTTGCCTAATAAATCATGAAAAAGCAATTCGCAAAAGTATTAAACTGCATCTAAGTTACTCAAGCTCATTCCAGAACAGAGTTCAAGAATATTTATGGGAATATTTACTGGGTATATACCCAAAGGATTATAAATCATGCTGCTATAAAGACACATGCACACGTATGTTTATTGCGGCACTATTCACAATAGCAAAGACTTGGAACCAACCCAAATGCCCATCAATGATAGACTGGATTAAGAAAATGTGGCACATATACATCATGGAATACTATGCAGCCATAAAAAAGGATGAGTTCATGTCCTTTGTAGGGACATGGATGCAGCTGGAAACCATCATTCTCAGCAAACTATCGCAAGAACAGAAAACCAAACACCACATGTTCTCACTCATAGGTGGGAACTGAACAAAGAGAGCACTTGGACACAGGGTGGGAAACATCACACACTGGGACCTGTTGTGGGGTCGGGGGAGGAGGGAGGGATAGCATTAGGAGATATACCTAATGTAAATGACAAGTTGATGGGTGCAGCACACCAACATGGCACGTGTATACATATGTTACAAACCTGCAAGTTGTGCACATGTACCCTGGAACATAAAGTATAATAAACAAACAAACAAACAAAAAGATAATTTATGGGAATAAAAAAATATCCAGTGCCAAACAAGGTAAAATTCACAATGTCTGACAACCCAAAATAGTAACATAGTTTAAAATGGAAACACAGCACTCTCCCTGATTGTCCTGGAGGTGAACTTCCATGCACATTTTTGTACCCTTAAGGAACCCAGCAGTTTAAGCCTTCAGTGTAACGTTTTATACATAACAATCTAGAGACTGCCAAACCATGTCTGTGTTGACATGTATCTTGGCTTCTGAGGCAGCACTTCCTCTTTCATGTCTATGACTGTTTTAAAAAATATTTTTTCTGTGTTTGATACCTTCAACCTTGCCATTGGATTATGGTCAGGTACACTCAGCTGAGATATCGGCCAATTACATTGTGCATCCTAAGGGGTTGGAGCTAGGAGTTGTAGGTAATGGTGGTGGGTGGGTGAGATGGGACAAGTTTTCTGAGGTCAATGTATGACTTAGATTCAAAGCCTTAGAGAGCAGTAAGGACCAAACCAGGCAGGCCAAGATCTTGGACAGGTCTGAGGGGGCTAGCTCAGCCAAGTTCCAGAACCAGAAGCCCTTTGGAACTCAACAGGAACATACGGAGATTGAAGTGAGTAAAGTCTCATTAGGATTTGGTCAAGGCTAAAGAATCAGAGCTTGTTCATTGGCAGAGGTTGGAGACTGGGTCAGAGAGGAGTGTTCTGGGATCATGCATGGAGTTACTGCTCTAGAGGTTCATAATTGAGAGCCACTATTTGAGCCTGGGATGTATATTCTTCCTCTGAGATTTGGAAGGTTTTAAATTTGGTTTCCAGGCCTATTCTCTGATTCCTTCCCGTCCCCCAAATTCAACCTGACACTCTGTCATTAGGATGTCCCTAGTTAGGCACCTGGCTGCCAGAACAGACATGTTTTCTTCAGATTGGCTGGTACCTGGACATTCTTTCCCACTCTGCCTATATAGAAATGTGGCTTTTCTGCATACAACTTACAAACCTTTTGGCTGCTGGAAAATGCTAAGTTTCTTAAAATATCATAGCCCAGATGAATTTGTGGGAAAGCTCCTACTTGAAGATGGTGACAAGATATTACTGTTATTTGATAGAAATTTTACCTGCTCTGGGAGATAAGAATGGGACTCAAGGATCAGTCTTTGGGAAAAGTGGAATTGAGTTGGTCTTTTAAAGGAGGGGGGTCTTAAAATCACTGTTTCACCTAGAAAGCATTTTTAATAAATGTTATTGGAGCTTTTTATTTTCACTCCCAATGGCTATTGTACCATGGATTGTGTAACTAGAGTTGGGGTGTAGAGATGAAGAACAGATGCTAGTCATTATTGTCATGACCACCATGATGGTCTGGATGGCCAGAACAATTCACTTACAGTTTTTAATAATGACAAAGACAACAACAACAACAATAGAAAGTAGATGGAGTAAGTTTATACTTTAATTTCTTTCAGATCAGTATGGATTAGAGGAGCTTCTGCCCTCTCTGTGTTTTCCAATGAGAGAAATAGATACAGAAGAGATTAAGAGAGCATAGGAAGGGGCTTCAAGATGTTTGACTAGAGACACCTGTTATTCACCTCCTCCACAAAGGAGGACCAAAACAGCAACTAGATAAGCATGACATCAAAGAGAGTATTTCAGAGAGAACACAGGAACTCAGTAGGAAAGTGACAGGAAACCTCTTAGGCGTGGAAGGAGAGGAAAGCAAAGCAGCTGGCCCAGCTGAGGTCGGAGCCAGAAGAGACTCCTCAGTGAAGGAAAAGGGAAGGGAGAGAGCCATGCGTTCCACATTTCCACAATGGACTACTGCAATCCTAGCTACAGAGTGCCCTTTGGCTCTCACAGACCCTGAGACTAGTATAAGAAACTTCCTGGAAGGCCGGGCGCGGTGGCTCAAGCCTGTAATCCCAGCACTTTGGGAGGCCGAGACGGGAGGATCGCGAAGTCAGGAGATCGAGACCATCCTGGCTAACACGGTGAAACCCCGTCTCTACTAAAAAATACAAAAAAAAAAAAAAAACTGGCCCGGCGAGGTGGTGGGCGCTCGGGTTCCAGCGCTGTGGTTCCAGCTGCTCGGGAGGTTGAGGCAAGAGAATGGGGTAAACCCGGGAGGCGGAGCTTGCAGTGAGCTGAGATCCGGCCACTACACCCCAGCCTGGGCGACAGAGCGGGACTCTGTCTCAAAACAAAAACAAAAACAAAAAAAAAAACCCAGAAGCTTCCTGGAGCCCACATGATGGCATTGTCTCATAGAGGGATTTCGCCATGGGTCACACATATAGCCCAAGACTGAAGCAACTGCAGCGTGGTGCCCTTTTGAGAGCTCAGGCCCAACAAGACTGCATCTTGCCCTGGAGACCTACAGCCCATGAATCTCCATATCCCTGGAGCCCCACTGACATCCCCTTACATCTACTCAGATGGTTGCAAAATACCAATGACATTCTTCACAGAAATAGAAAAAACAATCCTAAAAATTGTATGGAACCAAAAAAGGACCCAAATAGCCAAATTAATAGTAGGCAAAAAGAACAAAGCTGGAGGCATCTACTACATGGCTTCAAAATATACCACAGACCTATAGTAACCAAAACAACATGGCATTGGTACAAAAACAGACGCATAGAGAAGTGGAACAGAACAGAGAATTCAGAAATAAATCCACATATTTATAGTCAACTGATTTTCAACAAAGGCATCAAAAACGTATATTGGGGAAAGGACACCCTGTTCAATAAGTGATGCTGGGAAAACTGGATATTCATGTGCAGAAGAATGAAACTGTCTGAATGAATAAACTGCTGTCTCTCACTATATTAAAAAAAAAAAAATCAGTTCAAAATGGATTAAAAGTTTTAAGACCTGAAACTGTAAAACTATTAGAAGACAACATAGGGGAAACACTTCAGGACATTGGTCTAGGCAATGATATTATGATTAAGACCTTGAAAGCGCACACAACAAAAATAAAAATAGACAAGTGGGATTATGTTAAACTAGAAAGCTTCTGTATAGCAAGAGAATCAACAGAATGAAGAGACAAACTTTGAATGGAAGAAAGTATTTTTCAACTAACTATTCATTCGACAAGGGACTAATATCCAGAATATACAAGGAACTCCATCAACTTAACAGAAAAAAAAATCCCATCAGATATTTCTCAAAAGATAACATGCAAATGACCAACAGGCGTATGAAAAACTGCTGAATATCACTAACCATTAAAGAAATGCAAATCAAAACCACAATTAGATATTATCGCACCCCAGTTAGAAAGGCTGTTATGAAAAGGACCAAAAGTAATAAATGCTGGCAAGGATGTGGAGAAAAGAGAACTCTTATACATTGTTGGTGGGAATGTAAATTCGTAAAGCCATTATGGAAAACAATATGGGGGTTTCTCAAAAAAATAAATGTAGAACTACCATATAGTCCAGAAATTTCACTACTGGATATTTATCCAAAGGGAAAGAAATCGGTATATCAAGGAGCTACCTGCACCCCCATGTTTATTGCAGCACTATTCACAATAGCCAAGGTATGGAATGAACGTAAGTTGTCTATCAGTGAATGAATGGGTAAAGAAAATGTGGTATATAGATATACAATGAAATACTGAGCCACAAGAAGAATGAAATCCTGTCATTTGCAGCAACAGGGATGGAACTTCAGGTCATTATGTTAAGTGAAACATGCCAGGCACAGAAAGACAAATATCGCATGTTCTTACTAATATGTGAGAGCTAAAAAAGTTGATGTCAGGAAAGTAGAGAGTAGATAGATGGTGGTTACCAGAGGCTGGGAATGGTGTGGGAGGAGGATGAAGAGAGGTTGGTTAATGGGTACAAATATACATTCATATAGAAAAGTAAGTTCTAGTGTTTGATAGCACAGTAGGGTGACTATCATTAACAACAATATATTATATATTTCAAAATAGCTAGAAGAGAAGGTTTGAAATGCTCCCAATACGAAGAAATGATAAATGTTTCAAGGATGATAGATATCCCAGATACTCTAACTTGATCATTACATATTGTATGCATGTATCCAAATAGCACATGAGCTCTGTGAAGATGTAAAATGATTATGCATCAATAAAAAAAGCTAAAAAGAGAGAGCATAGGTGAGAGCTCTCTGCTTTTATCTAATGAGCTCCGGATTGCCTTCCATACTCCTGGACATGATACTAGGAAGTCTCAATCAAGGGCCAGATTATGCCTTCTGGAGAGAAATGCACTGGAAACTTGATATAATCTAATTGATGTTAATTGTGATAAGTGTTGCTGATTTTACTTTTGGCTTCATACATAATGACTTATGTTTTGTGGTGGTAATGAGTAAAACAGGTGGGATGAGTTGATGAAACTGCTTCTATGCCCTGATAAGTCACTGTGTTCTGATTGGTTCTCAGATGGGAGTTGATTTTTCTACAGGAAGAGAATTAGCTTACCAATGTGAAACCACTGAAGGCAAAGTCAAGAGAAGTTTACTTTGCCTCCATTGCAGTCTTATTCCTACGTCCTCACTTTTTTCTCTTCCCTTTATTCTCCTTCCTTTTCTCCCCAAACTCATGATTTCCTTTCTGTCAGCAACTCTCTCCAGGTTCTCATTAACACAGAAATTGTGAAGATTCAGAAAAGACTATGAGGGGATATTTTTCCTCCGTGTTTCTGTGAATCTTACATTTGGACTGGAAATAGAATTTATACACCACCTTAGGGGGTCCTTCCTCAATTTTTCTGAAATTAATAGAACCCATTTTTTTTTTCATAATGTGTTGAAGGAAATAGTTTTTGAAAAGTTGGGAATGGAAAGAGATCAACTGAGAGGAGATTTTTACTTTGAGGTATCCTCTCTCTGGCATGAGATGAGTTGTTGTGAAGGGAAAAGCTGGGGGCTATCTTTGGAAACGCACCCATCCCTGCTCCCAGAGGGCTCCGGGCCCACATTTTATGGAGAACAGCATCTGCTCTCACACTGAGCCGGGTTAAGCCTTTGAATTTTCCTTTGCATGTGTTCTCAATCATTGATGGTGTTGAATTACGAGGCATTTTGCTAGATGTGGGAATAATTTTTTTTTTTTTTTTTTTAAGGCAGAGTTTTGCTCTGTCACCCAGGCTGGAGTGCAGTGGCACGATCTGGGATCATTGCAACCTCTGCCTCCTGGGTTGAAGCCAGTCTTCTGCCTCAGCCTCCTAAGTAGCTGGGATTACAGGCATGTGCCAACACACCCGACTAATTTTTTGTATTTTTAGTAGAGATGGGGTTTCGCCATGTTGGCCAGTCTGGTCTTGAACTCCTGACCTCAGGTGATCTGCCTACCTTGGCCTCCCAAAGTGCTGGGATTATAGGCATGAGCCACCACACCTGGCCAGGAATGAAATATTCTTAATGAGGAACCTGACAAGGTCTGAAAAAGTAGATTTTCAGGAAAAGCCACAGGCTCGAAGTGTATCATCTTTCCTTCACGGTTTGGCACATCATTACTTTCCTTTTCCGTGAGTTAGTTAACAAATGACATTTAGAAATATCCTCATTCCCACTGTCCACATGCCAAAGATCAGCCTTTCATGTTTTTCCTTAATTGTCAAAGAAATATTTGAGCATCTAAGCTGATACTCTTTATTACTGTGGGTGTGATTTGGGAAACAATTCTTGGAGGGCAACTCTGAGTCTGTGGTGAATAAAAAAGTGAGGATAAATGTGAGTGAATATTGTTTCTGGTGTTCTCTGTGCAGCTGGAAAAATGATGAGCAAGTTAGCTTAATTAGCTGAGCATCTTCCTCTTATTGAAAGGGTGGTGATGGTCGTGATTGGAAAAAGCTGTTCTTGAGTGGCGTCCTTTTAGGAAAGACTGTGGTTTAAATGGGCTTGTCTGCAGGCCTCACTTTTGGGTTTACCTCCACCCTCAAGCCATCCACCGTCATTAGCCACGTTCCTAAAATTAATTTATTAGAGGAACTGTTTGATTCAGGAGATAAGTGGGTTTTGCTTGGGGTGGTTATGGGGTTTAGGAGGGTCTGCTGGTTAGTTCCACTGAGACCCTGAACAGTATGAAGGGGAAGGCTAGTTAAGAAGCAGAAAGAGAATCCCAGCACTTTGGGAGGCCGAGACGGGCAGATCACGAGGTCAGGAGATCGAGACCATCCCGGCTAACACGACGAAACCCCGTCTCTACTAAAAAATACAAAAAACTCGCCGGGTGAGGTGGCGGGCGCCTGTGGTCCCAGCTACTTGGGAGGCTGAGGCAGGAGAATGGCGTAAACCCGGGAAAACCCGGGAGGCGGAGCTTGCAGTGAGCTGAGATCCTGCCACTGCACTCCAGCCTGGGCGACAGGGAGAGACTCCGTCTCAAAAAAAAAAAAAAAAAAAAAAAGCAGAACGAGAAAAAAGGAAGCCAGTCTTCTCAAACATTTTGTTGGAAGTCTGCTGAAAGATTCATTTTGCTCTGTGCCCCACAGATTGCATAGCTGGTTCTGCCTCTATGCTTTCAGGTCGCTCAAGTGTAACAGGAGTGAGAAATTAGAATCAAGGGCCCATTTCATCACTTTCTTCCAAGTTTCTGTATCCACATGTGCACCGTATGAAACTGCTGTCCATATCCTTGTCTTAATTGATTTAATGTTTAATCTCCTTTAACAGAAGGTTTACAGAGGTCTCTTTTCTTCTTCTAGTACAACTTGTATACTTATTTAGAGTCTGTAGTTAAAAGGGTGATTCAGGTCTTGGCAGTATGTGATACTTCTGTCCTTTGAAAAGAAGTCATTTTAAAAATATTGGTTTACTTCGTTTTATGGTAACAAGACAATACACCTTCTTATTTATTTCATATGTGCACTCTACTTTCACTCCAGCAGGCCTTATTTCTTAAGCAGGAGACGAGAAATAGCTTTATTGGTTGGCAGGTGCAAGTGCTGAGACTAGCACTGACGACTGTGAATATTCATTCCTGAGCTGTATTTGTGTTCAGACTCAGGCGAGGGGTGCAGACTGGAGTGTTCGTCTATTCCCCTTTTGTGGGTTTAGATGAGTGTGAGATGGTTGGCTTGGCAGCTTGGCCTGGGTGAGAGAAGCAAAGTGATGGGTGGCCCTGTTCCCTGTGGGAGCCTTTACTTTTCCATGCTTACACATTGAACGTCTAAGCTGGCTGCTCAAATAATCAAGAGGCAGACTTGGTAAAAATGTGAATAAATGAGTGTAGTTACTATATAGCCATTAAAGAAAAATCTGCTAATGGTGACTCAGTAGTGCCTCCCTGATTGTAAAGGACAGTATCTTCTGGTGAGCTGTGAGCATGTTCCATGGGTTGACAATCAGATTTGCACGTCTGATGACATTAATTGCAGGGTGCTATGGGCCAGGTTTCTGTAAGTTGGGTGGAGGTGGCCACTGGCAGTGAGTACAACGCCCAGGGGGAAGCATGTGAGTGGGAGGAAGAAAAGAGAGAGCTTTCTGGAGCTGTTGCAATGTGTATGCTGGTGAAATCGACTTGAGCATTAAGCAGCATCTCCCAGGATTGTTACTTACTGAGTGGCACGTCTTCAGTACTCATGATTTATGGGGAACTTGGGCAGAGGTAAAAGTGTGGTAAGTTTTAATACTGTGTTTTCTTACTAGTTGCTTTTGACATGCATACAGGTTTGTGTGTGTGTGTGTGCGCGCGTGTGTGTGTAAAACTGACTGTAAGATGTCACGTTTCAGCCTATTGATTTTTTTATTCCAGAAACTTTTCAGCATTACCTAAGAAACAAAGGCTCAATTTTGGCTGCTTCACTCTTATCCCTTCTGCCACAGTTCTAACATGCTTGATCTGCTGAGACCAAGGATGATCAATGACTCAGAAGGCAAAATGGGATTTAAACACCCAAAGGTTAGTTTGGCATTTCTGCAGTAACCTTTGGTGTGATAAAGTGAAAAGAGCAAGAGCTTTTGATTCATAAAGACCTTGTTTGAATCTGACTGTACTGTGTATTTATGACATTGTGCAAGTGACTTTTTGTGGGTTGTAGCTGATCAAGGCAAAGCTAATACTAGCCTAATGCTGATGATTCTGTGGAAATTTTGTTTCATTTTATGTTGGGATCTAGCATTGTGGTTGGATAGGAAGAGCTGATGTTGAAGATATGTGCCTTAAATGCTTCTCTTGATTTCTGTAGCATTTTCTTCCTCTGGGAACTTCAGGAATCTGGCAGCTGAAGCATTAGGTCTACCAGGCACTCTTTTTATCCGTCCTTCCCATCCATCCATTTATCAACACTTAGGTACCGAACTGCTTACTATATGCCAGGCATAGTTCTAACAGCTAAGGATTAAGCAGTGAAGAAACATAGAAAAAAAATCCTATATACATGGAGCTTTCATTCTAGTGAGGGAGGAATGCAATAAACAAAATAAGTCAGTAAATTATGGGTATATTAAAAGGGAATGTGTTACAGGGAAAATAAAGCAGGAAAAGAGGATACGGTATTGAGGCAATTTTAAATAAGGTGATGAGAGCAGGTCTCATTGAGAAAGAGCTCCCTTGCAGAGCTCTGAATACACAGTGCCTTCTTGTTATTACCAGCTGGCAGTGCTCATTGCCTTGTCTTTCTCCTGTTTATTCACTGAGGCCTCACCATTTTTGGTCCATGAAAAATATAATTGTTTGAGAGCACAGAATATGACTTTTGGGTTTTCCTTTAGGGCTATGTTAAGGTGTTAGTAGATGCTAGTTAAAAGATATATTAACATAAAAAGGGGCTCTCTTTTCTGCCCTTGCTGGGTTCCTTATACATTGGGTACCTACCTGCAGAGCTTTTTTTTGCATAACCTCTCTAGTCCCTCTTGTACGCCCCACACAAACCTCTGATTATGCAGCTAAGTATGGCCCCTTGTAGAGCTGGGCCTCTGCTTCTAGTTTCTTGGAGGAGCAGGCAGGCATGGATTGCCAACCTAACTTCATGCTTTTGTACAATAGCAACCTCTGCCTTCACCATTTCCTGTCCCAACATCTTGAAAGGAGAGTGTCTCATCATCAAGAAAAGCCTCTCACTTTCTCTGTCTTGGTCCAGGAGGTAAGGGAACAAAAAGGACCAAATAAGCCAATCACATCATGGTGTCACTGGGACCTGGAAGCAACCTTTGCAGTAAGAGGATGGGATCCACATCAAGAAGATACCCAGTTTTCTGTGGCCCATGATGGATCACGAGTCAGTGAATGTTCATTAGCTTTCATAAAAGGGGATATCTGCTTTCTGGTAGTTTTCAAAATGTTAAAGAACCCCTTTAGAAGCTAGGAGCAAAGTTTAGCGTGTGAAGCTCTGTGAAGGCCATGGATGCCTTTTAATTTGGGATTTAGGAGAGCTTAAATTCCCTCTGATACATCCTAAGTTTCCCAAAGACAATGTGAACGGATGCCGGCTGGGCAACGTCTGCACCTCCAGCTGAGATGAGATATGGTAGGGTTTAACTTTCATTTCTCCTTCCTTCCTTCCTTCCTTCCTTCCTTCCTTCCTTCCTTCCTTCCTTC
>NC_045435.1:7190105-7190442 GCF_002776525.5 Piliocolobus tephrosceles | reverse complement strand
TCTTTCTTTCTTTCTTTCTTTCTTTCTTTCTCTTTCTTTCTTTCTTTTTCTTTCTTCTTTCTCTCTTTCTTTCTTTCTTTTTCTCTTTCCTTCCTTCCTTCTTTCCTTCCCTCCCTTCTTTCTTTCCCTTCCTTCCTTCCTTCCTTCCTTCCTTCCTTCCTTCCTTCCTTCTTTCTTTCTTTCTTTCTTTTTTCTTTCTTTCTTTCTTTTTCTTTCTTCTTTCTTTCTTTCTCTCTTTCTTTCTTTCTTTTTCTCTTTCCTTCCTTCCTTCTTTCCTTCCCTCCCTTCTTTCTTTCCCTCCCTCCCTCCCTCCCTCCCTCTTTCTTTCTTTCTTTCT
>NC_045435.1:7159163-7190005 GCF_002776525.5 Piliocolobus tephrosceles | reverse complement strand
TCCCTCCCTCCCTCCCTCCCTCCCTCTTTCTTTCTTTCTTTCTTTCTTTCTTTCTTTCTTTCTTTCTTTCTTTCTTTCTTTCTTTCTTTCTCCTTTTTTCTTCCCTCCCTCCCTCCCTCCTTCCTTCCTTCCTTCCTTCCTTCCTTCCTTCCTTCCTTCCTTCCTTCTTTCTTTTTCTTTCTACCAAGTTTTGCTCTTATTGCCTAGGTTGGAGTGCAATGGCATAATCTTGGCTTACCACAACCTCTGCCTCCTAAGTTCAAGCAATTCTCCTGCCTCAGCTCCCGAGTAGCTGGGATTACAGGCATGCACCACCATTCCTGGCTAATTTTGTATTTTTAGTAGAGATGGGGTTTCTCCATGTTGGTCAGGCTGGTCTTGAACTCCTGACCTCAGTTGATCTGCCCGCCTTGGCCTTCCAAAATGCTGGGATTACAGGAGTGAGCCACCACGCCTGGCCTCATTTCCCCTTTCTGATATGGCTCTCTGAGGTGGCTTCTCATTGGCTAGGAATATAGCATTGCCAGGCCAGCTGCAGCACGTACGCACACACCCTGGAGCTATCCACCCCACATCATTCTGTGCCAGTTGTGTTGGCCTTTTTCTGTTCACTGAGGATCTAGAGAGACAGTGATGTCAGCCAGAGCTGCTGTGGCAGGTGGGACTGTTCTGATGTCTGTTCAGGTGGCCAGAGCCTCCTTGCCACATTCAGCTCCTGCCCATGTCCTCTAGGCTGGCCCAGTACAGCTCTGGGCCACTCTCCATGACTGTGAAGTGTATTTCTGCCCAGCTTAGTAGTAATGAGGAGAAGTATTTATTTTTATGCTTTTGCTTGTTGTTTCAGGTGGTAAGAGTTCTGTGGAAGCCAGGCTTTCCTATTACCCCAAGTCCTTCTTAGGCAGCATTATTGTTCTCCAGTTATATACCTGCCCAGCTCTGTCCAATACTGAGTTCCAATCTATACCTGAAAAGACAAACCTGAACAGTAACAGGAGAGTAAATGTTGGGGGTGGGGATAGTGGGCCCAGCTGCACTGACAATAACAATCTCCTCGCCACCCCTCCTTGGTTGTCTGTGAAGCTACTCTAAGGAGTAATTCTTCCCTGGACCATACCCTGTTGGGAAGCGATGTGTGGAGGTGCCAGGCAGTGGTTTGGGGCCTGACTCTGGCCCTTGACCTGTGTGTCACAGCTGTGCGGGAGATGCAGCATCATTCTCTTGATTTGTTTGTTTTTCCGGATTGCACCTTTGTTGACAGTCTGGAACTTACTCTTGTGCATTTTGTTATTTATTTTCAATGGTGCAAGGCCCCAGTGTTCCATCCTCCTTCTGAATTCACAGAAACATCCACACAAATAGACTGGCCTTGGCTTGGACTCACATTTGAGAGACTTCAATCTACTTGGCCTGTCAAAATGAAGTTCTTCTTAAAAGTCCTAACTCTCTGGTGCTGGCCTATAGTCTAATCAATGCTTCCCAACCTTTTTTCACATCACGGTATACATGGACATGATATGATTTATATAGATGGGAGGGCTCATTCCTAGGCAGTAGGCCATCGGGGTCTGGCTACTGTAGTCCTTGACCCCTCACCCTCACCTGGCTGTTCCTGGGGCTTAGGTGATTTGTGTTTCCCTCTGGCACATCTGTTCCCATTGGGGGCACACGGGTATGCTACAGGTAAGCTTAGAAGTTCTGGCCCAAGATCTAGCATAGACCACAATCTCAAGTTGCAACAAAGTGTTTCATCCATAAACATCTTTGAAGATGATCCTAGAGGGTGCACATACTTTCCCAGGATGTAAGTTTGGGAGAACTGAGTTCCTGTGGTTGCACCCATTGCTTGGTGCAGTCTGCCACCACTTGTCCTTCTAGAAGGAAGGGTAGAAGGATGCCAACACTGCATGTTCCCTGTCCCCTCAAGGTCAGCATGACCAGGATCCTTGGCTCTGTGGCCAAACTCTAATGCTTAGCACTGCTTCTTTCCATCCTACTGCATTCTGGGGGTATTTCACATGACTTCCACAGGTTCCTGACTTCCCGGCTTTGCTACATCTTCTGCATAGCTTAGAACATCACTTCTTATGCAATGGTTGGAGGCGTCATAGATGTTCTGCTGATGTTGTCTGTTTGTGTTGCCGTGAACCACACCTGGATAACTGGTCTGGGTGGAATTCAGCTATTGCAAGAGTACATACTAGTCCTCTTTTAGCCCTTATGACTGTGTGGTACCAGGTGGTGGTTCTTACATTTAAACAGAGCTATGGGCTCATCCATCCATCCATTCATTTATTTACTCATTTAACAACCCTATTCAATAAATGCTGGGTTCTGGGAATATAACGATTAAAGTCATAGTCTCTGCCTTTCAGGAGCTCACAGTGCAGTGAGGGAGATCCAAGAAGTAAACAATGATGATATGCATGAGAAATTCCACTGGGTTCCATGGGAACACAGAAGAGGGGGAAGATTCTTGCACTTGGAGAGTGGTCAGAGGAGGTTCCCTGATTGAGATGAGATAACTTTTAGCTTGAATTTTTTCTTCTTTTCCTCCTTCTCCTCCTCCTCCTCCCTCCTCCTTCTCCCCCTCCTCCCCCCTCCTCCTCCTTTCTCCTCCTTCTCCTCCTCCTCCTCCTTTCTCCTCCTTCTCCTTCTCCTTCTCCTCCTCCTTTCTCCTTCTTCTCCCCCTCCTCCTTCTCCTTCTTTTTCTTTCTTCTCTTTCTCCTTCTTATTCCTCTTTGAACAGAGTTATCTGGGATGTGAGCTAATTGAATGAAGGAAGGAAGGGAACTGCATAGAGCTAGAGAGTGGAACTTCAAGTACCACAGCTTTGTTTGGTCATAGTAGAATTCTAATGGGCAACAGCAGCTAATGAAATAAGGATCACTTAAGGAGGGAGAGGAGACCTCTACATCAGCCTGCAATGGTCAGATCATACTTTTGGAAGGAGAATGTCTGTGGGGTTCACTCATAGAAACCCTGGAAAGTTTCCATTGGAGGAGAAAGAAATCTAGATGGCAAGCTGGCTTGAAGGGACTTGTTATGTATGACTTCTGTGAGTGCGGGAGGATGGCAGCGGAGACTGCATTCTCTGTCCTACTTCTTTCATTCAAAAGACAGCATGATCTTGGGCAAGTGACGTGACATCTCCAAACCAGTGTCCTCATTTATAAAGGTGGTTCTAATAATACCTGTCTCACCAGGGTTGATATGAGAATTAAATGACATAATTTATTGTTGTATGAAAGAATCTAACATAGTAACTACTCAACAGATGTTAATTTCTCTTTCCTTCCCATCTTTTTTCTCTTCCTCTTTTCCTTGTCTTTTCCCTTTCCCCTGCCTTCATACATCAGGTCTTTATTAGGTAAGTAATATTTTTCAGGCATCCTGCAAGATTTGCATTGTCCAATACGGTAGCCACGAGCTACATGTGGCTATTGAACAATCAAAATGTAGCTAGTCCCAACTGAGATGTGTTGTAAGTGTGAAATACACACAGAAGTTGGGGTAGTTAACACTCTGCCTGGTCCCCACACCATTTCCAGGGCATGCTTTCCTATGGGCAGGAGACTAGAGGCTTTTTGAGTCTGTGGAGGCTTTTCCTATAAGAAGCCAGTCTTTGATGGGTTTCTGAGGTAGTCTTCAATTGCTGACCAGTAAACTTGCCTTCCTTCCTGCAATGACATTTTTATAAATGACAGTCTTGCTTTTAAATTCCTAGTATGTGGTGTTAATTTCCACACAAGTCTGGAAATGTTGACTTAGCACAAAAGAAAAAAAGGCTAGGCATTGTGGTTCACACCTGTAATCCCAGCACTTTGGGAGGCAGAGGCAGGAGGATTGCTGTGGCCAGGAGTTGGAGACCAGTCTGGGCAACATAGTGAGACCTTGTCTTTTAAAAAATAAAAAAGTTAGCTGGGTGTGGTGATGTGTGCCTGCAGTCCTAGCTGTTTGGGAGACTGAGGCAGGAGGATCACTTGAGTCCAGTAGTTTGAGACTGTAGTCAGCTATGATTGAGCCACTGCTCTCCAACCTGGGCAACAAAGCGAGACCTTGTCTCTAAAAAAAAGGAAAAGAAAAAAAATGGAAAGCCAACTATCTCATTCATAAGTTTTTTCTATTGAGCACATATTTAAATGACAACATTTTGGATATATTTGGTTAATAAAATTTATTATTAAGTTTCATTTCACTGGTTTCTTTTTACTTTTAAAAATGTGGCTACTGAAAAATTAAAATTACATATGTGTCTTGCACTGTGTTTCTGGTGGGCAGCACTTTGTGGAGCTTATGACTGGTGGGGGGAAGGTGGAAAAGCGACAACAGCAACAGAAAGATATTTTCAAAATAAATTCAAAAAACAACAAATACAGAATTACACCTTGTGATGCGTACTGTGAAGACAAGTTTCTATGGAAAGGAAAATGAGAAGACCTGACTTCATTCAGCTGGCCCATGGAAGGCCTCTGAGGAAGGCACATTCATGCTGTGCCTTGAGGGAGGCTCTTCCTACACAGAGTTTTCAGCCAAAAGTGGAGACAGAGCATTCCAGGTAGAGGAAAAAAGCCTGCCGGTGAGTATTTATTGAGACTCCCAGACACTTGCAGTCAGCAATGGGGAGAAACAGACCCATGAAGGGTCCCCTGGCTTTTCAGAGCTTGTGGTACGGGGAGACAGGCAGGACAGGCATGTACTCTAGGCTACAGGGATGCGACAAGTAGTACTGGCTCTGGAAGCACTTTTCCTTCCTTTCTTCTCTCTGCCTCAGAAGCGTCACTGACCACAGACCTGACCTTGGAGGTCCCAGGGCTGGTCTGTTCTTCCTAACACTCACATTTGTCCCTTTATTCCCTGTTCCCAGCTCTGACTCAGACTCATCATCTGGGAAATGAGCGTCTGTAGCAGCCACTCAGCTAGTTTCCTTGCCTCCAGCCTCTTTCTCCCTTTCATATACTCTGTGTGAGGCTGCCAAATTAATCTTCCTGAAATACCATTTAGCCCATGTAACTTCCCTGATAGCACCCTGCTGCTGCTGGCAGAGGAGCAGTGTGCAGGGTGCTTCTGTACGTCTCTCACTTTTCACCTTTACTTTTTCCTTCTATGGGCAATGACATTCTTTGCAGAGAAGCATGTTCTACTGCCAGCCTCTTTAACTTGAGGAGCTCTTAAAGTCTCATCTTCAGCCATCTTCCCATATTTCTACTCCTGCCTTGCATTTTCTTCTGGGCCAGGCATACTTGAGTCATCATTCTTTAAATGCTAAGGGCCACTGCATTAACAAGAGCTCAGGTTCTGGCGTCCATCAAACTAGCTTCAAATCCCAGCTCTGCCATTAAGCTAGCTGTGGAAACCTTTTCAAGAAGTCATTTATCTTTTTCAGGCCTTAGTTTTCTCATCAGTTGACACCATGAGGCTAAAAGTAATTTGTACCCCTTGCAGTTGGGTTCTTTAGATAGTACTACAGATAGACTTAAGGCAAGTTAGCCATAAAGAACTTTGTTATTTTAAATGAAAAAAATTATCTGCCAAAAAAATTCTAGATTTTCTTTTCTCTTTTGAAATCCATTAGTTTTAGATTGCAACAGACTGGTCACAACTCCAACAAATCAAGCTACAAAGAACAGACTGTTTTAGAATCCCCTAAGTAATTAAGCAAGGTCCTTTGCAAATTAGGAAGCTTTAAGTGGAAGGAAGAATCTAGTTCAAGGTTGGCTTTTATATTTGCAGTCACAGGCAAAAAGTGAGTCCATGTGGCTATCATCACGTTTCTGAATTTTTTGACCAAGACATAAAAATCTTATATCCTCTATTTATGTCAGTATTTTAAAATAGGTATTTAAAATGCATAAATGTAATTTAAAATTATAATATATATGCTTTTTGGGACACCACCTACATCAGGAATCACTGAGCAAGAGACCGCCTTTCTTTCTGCTGATCTCTTTGGAAGATCTAGTGTCAACAAGAGAGGACTATGACACCTGGTCCAGAGTTAGTGCGCAATAGATATTTGTAAAGTGAGAATAAATGAGGGTCAATAAAAAAAGTATTTCAAAAACTGCTTTATGGTGACTGAAATGTCTGTAGATTACTGCAGTATTTGATGACAAGAAAAGAAAACTCCACCAAGAATTCAAATGTCTTGTATACTATATTTTAAAAATCTGTTCAGAGGAACAAGGTTAGTATAGTGCCATCATTCTCAGCTACCCTCATGATAGTCCTTCTTACTTTGGGCCCAAGACTTTGGCCTTTTCTTCTATTTGCTCAGAACCAGTAAAAAACTAATGATTCAATGACTGTGGTTACAGAATTCTGGGAATTGTGAAGAGGTTGGGAGAAGCATTGGAAATCTTCCTTGACCAGGGGTTCCAACCTTATGAAACATGAAATAGACCTATTTTTAACATCTGAAGATTTCCAGATATCTCTCCATCCTGTCCTGCAATTTTATTGTGGGTGTAGTTTTAGTATCTGTTGATAGAGAAGAAAGATACCAATTCATAACGACCTCTTGCAAAGCAACTTTGGCCGAGGAATCTTCAGTTCACTAGATGGAACCACCAACATTTTAGACCAAATTTCTAATTGTATTAATGAGGCACAGGACCACTTTTGGTTTAGGAATAGCCCGGGTATAATTTAGAAAAGCATAGGATGTTCAAATAGAGATTTGAAAATATCCAGAAGTCACAACCAAGACAACTCAGGACACCATATAAGACTGGTGTTGCCTGAGAAATCTTCACCCTGAACTGTTGCAATGTTTATTACCCAATGAAAATCCCTTCACAGATCACCACATAAAATGCAGACAGCTTAGTGAAATTTGAATTTTGAATAAATAACACATGCACTATATGGAACATACTTGTGCTCAAAAACTACTTGTTGTTTATGTGAAATTTAAATTTCACTGGGTGTTCTGCGCTTTTGTTGTCGCTAAGCTTGGTCACTTTACCTTCAGATATCCACTGTGGTGCCAAGGGTTGAAGGACAGGAACTAAAAACATGGGTTATATTCCAGCATGACTGTCAACATAGATTATTGATGCATTTTCTGGGAACCTTTTGCATCTCTAAGGCCGTAAGGCTCTATATTTGGTTTTCTCAGGGATCCTTGCTCTCCCTCAGGGGTGTGCAACCCAACTTGGGCAGTGGCAGTCCAGGAGGACGTTATTGATTTATTCTCTTGGTTCCTTTTCATTTACTTTGAGGTTTTGTCATGAATTTGTATACCTGACCTTCTGTGAAGTGAGGGCAGAATCGAAGATGGGGATTTCTTGGGGGCTGAAGTAATGACTTTAAGGGTGAAATCAAAGGACAGAGGAAGAGGCAGGATGGAAGGAGACTTCAACTCACTTGGACCCCTTGTTTTTTTCTGTACAGGAGTCAGAACATTTTCCACGAAGCATGGCAGACTAGAAACTCTCCACCTTTTCTTGTCTAAATTTGAATTTAAAGGAGATTGGAATTTAGACGCTCGGCTCTGTCTCTCTTTCTCTCTCTCTTTTTTTTAATGCAGTTTCCTTCTCCCTCTATAAGCTAAGTTTAAAAGAAAAGCTGGCAATGCACAGTTTTTTAAATCATTTATTTAATTTATAAATGAGGTATCCTAGGATTTTATATTCTGATTGTAGAATCAATGAATTTAGTCCAAAAGAATACTATGACAAAGCCAAATAAACAGCTTATTTTAATGAACATTCAGATTAAAATTCTGTTCCCATAAGGGTAGAGCAATGTAAAAATGACTTTCATGAGAGGCCTTATGAGTCAGATAGTTTTTTTTTTTTTATAGGAGATTGGAAAGCAAGCACTGCAAATGAAGCTCCTATTTGTTGGATGGGCTTTCTCTCTCCTACCAAGGACAAGAATTTTAAAAGTTCATTTTATAAAGTTGTATGGTGGTGAATGCCATTGTTTCCACACAAACACTCATTTCCCCCGTAAGACCTCAAGTGTTTGGTTGTGCAGGGAGATTTAAAATCAGAGAACATGAAGAAATTAAAAATGAAGCAATTAGTTGTAGGCTTTAACAATTAACAGAAAAAAACCAGGGGCTAGAAGGCAGTAGCATATGAGTTTGAGAAACACTGCTTTACCTCATTCTTTCTTTCACTGGGCGTTAGCTAGTCCCACACTCAGCATAGCTTTGATTCGGTCATTTAACATTTTAAAGTGCAAGCTTGGTGCTTGAATAAATAAGGAGCTCCTGGGTAGTGGGAAGAGATGGAGACTCAAAGAGGTCATCTCAGCATGGTGTGGGAGGCCATGCTGCAGCGAGGGGACGTGCAAGTGCTGTGGGGGCATAGTGGGAACAGCCTAAATCAGACTGGAAGTTCAAGATCAAGAGAAGAATCACTTCCAAGACTAGACTTTTTGGTTTTAACCACTCCCTTGTGAGTCTTGGAGTCAGAACCTCAAATTTCTCAGGCCAGTCTTTAATTTTACTTTCATTTTTGTGATACGGTCTCACTCTGTTGCCCAGGATGGAGTGCAGTGGAGTGATCTCAGCTCACTGCAACCTGTGCCTCCCAGGCTCAAGCGATTCTCCCACCTCAGCCTCCTGAGTAGCTGGGACTACAGGCACGTGCCATTATTCCTAGCTAACTTTTGTATTTTTTTTTGTAAATATGGGGTTTCATTATGTTGCCCAGGCTGGTCTCGAACTCCTGGGCTCAAGTGATCCACCTGCCTCAGCCTCCCAAAGTGCTGGGGCTTACGGGTGTGAGCCACTGTGCTAGGCCAACCTTGATCTCTGATATTTTGTTCTATCAGAACAACATGTCTACCTGTACAGACCCTGTACAGAAAGACCGTGTCTCTGCTCCTTGGCTCTTCCATCTCTTTTTATCCTTCCCAACTTTTTAAATGGAAAATTTCAAGTATATATAAAAACAGAATAGTATAACATGCCGATTACCCAGTTTCAACAACAATTACTAACTCATGCCAACTTTGCGTTATCTATTCTGCCATCCATTTCTCCCATCCCCAGACAATATTTGTATAAGTTAGGGTTCCCTAGAGAGACATAACCAAAAGGTTGTGTGTGGGATGTGGAGAGGGAGATTTAGGAATTGGCTCATACAATTTTCAGGGGCTGGCAAGTCTGAAATCTGCTGGGCTGGAGGTGGGAACCCAGAGGGGAGCTGATGTTGCAATCTCAAAACCAAAGGCAGTTTCATGGGAGAATTCATTCATCCTAGAGAAGACCTCAGTCTTTTAAGACTTTCAACTGATTGAATGACTCCTGCCCCTCCAACCTCCATTCACCAGTATAGAGGGTAATCTGCTTTACTCAAAGTCTACTGATTTAAATGTTAATAATATCTAAAAATATATTCACAGTAACATCTAGATTGGTCTTTCACCCAAAACTGAGTTTTAACCAAATTGACACATAAAATTAACCATCACAATTTGAAGCGAATCCAACTCATCACATTATTGGATCCATAATATTTTAGTATATATCTTTACAAAATAAAGATTCTTTAAACATGTATGTGCAATACTATTAGGACCCATATGAAATTAAACATCCTGAATTATTTTTGTTTGAATTAGGATACAAATAAAGCCCAAACATTGCAATTACAGATACGACTCAGAAGTCTCTTTTGATCTGTGGGTTTGTTCTTTATCTCTTTTTTGTTTTTCTTTAAGTTCATCTGTTGCAGAAACTATTTTGTCCTGTAGAATTTTGCATCATCTGGATTTTACTGATTGCATTCCCATGATATAATTTAAATGTTCCTTTGGCCCTGTATGTCCCATAAATTAGTAATTATATAAATAGCGTGCATCACACCCAGGGTTTTTTTTTTCTGCAAGAGTCCATTGGGTGTATCTTGTTGAGCTGTCTCTCTTTCGGATGTCAGCAGTCTTTGATTAACATTGTTTGACTCTATTAATTTATTAGGGTATGTAAAATTCTAAATTCTGTCATTTCTTCTTGCATTTATTAGTTGAAATATTTCTGTAAAGAGTAATTTGCCCTAATTAATTATTTCAGTACAGTTTTTCCTAATTATTTATCTCAGCGTTTCCCTAATTGGGATTGATAAACTCCTGGAAATGTGCTGACATATTCTTGTGTGTGTGTGTCTGCGTGAGTATGTGTGTGTGTGTGTGCATGGTCTGCAAGCTTTCTATTATAATAATATAACTCAGCATTTTTATCTCAATGATGATTGAGAAATATTATAAGTATATCTGTATCACCTAGATGATCATCTCTTGAAGTTAAATCAATGAACTCAGGGCTGGAGTTTGCATTTGTATTTAGGATCATGATGGTAGTAAGCAGCACTGCTTTAATTATCAAGGGTTAAGGAAGAAAGAAGATGGGCTTAATATGCCAAATAACTTTTCAGTAGCTATTAGCTTGAATAAAGAGTTGAATAGAGATTTATGCCCCAATTTGGGGCATACAGTAATTACATATTCTGTACAGGAAAGATGATACATTGTAGCTGTCAGTACCATAATGATGCTGGTGATTTATTTTAGCAAGAATCATTTTTTTCATATTTGAGATGCATTAGTTTATTTGATTTTTGCTGGGTTTGTAGTTTTGCTGAATTTGTAAATTTGTTTCATTTTTACAGTTGTCCATGTAAATATTTCTACTATTTTTTTTTTTCTTGAGATGGAGTCTGGCTCTGTTGCCCAGGCTGGAATGCAGTGGCTGGATCTCAGCTCACTGCAAGCTCTGCCTTTCAGGTTCACGCCATTCTCCTGCCTCAGCCTCCCAAGTAGCTGGGACTACAGGCGCCCGCCACCACGCCGAACTAGGTTTTTGTATTTTTTAGTAGAGACGGGGTTTCACCGGGTTAGCCAGGATGGTCTCGATCTCCTGACCTTGTGATCCGCCCGTCTCGTCCTCCCAAAGTGCTGGGATTACAGACTTGAGCCACTGCACCCGGCCTATATTTCTACTATTTAAGAAAGTTTATAATACAAGTGATTTGGGCCAACATACGGGCTCTGAAAGAATAATTTTTTTCCTTTTTAGAAGATCTTCACATTACTCAAGTTTGAAAAGTGTTGCTTTATCCTATTCTTGCTTTCATAGGACTATTAGCAAGTCTCACATTCAGCATAATTTGTCCTGTTAAGGAGTGATCTCTGCTTAGAGTACTTGGAGTCAAATGGTGTGTGCCTAGAGATCAACACCCTGGAACACTCAGAGAAAAAGAGCTGTATTTGTGAAAGGATATTTTGGTGCCTCCTGCCCTCCCCAACATCATCTCAAACCAGAGAACAGAAGCACTTGGTTCCTTCTGTATCTTTTGCTGGTTCCTTGTAAGGCCTGATAACTGGAGAGTCTTAGGCCATACCTACACATTACAAAAACAACTTTTTGGAAAGATAAAAACTAGAACAAAAGTCATCTACAGCAAGCTTTTCCAACCTCAGTGTACTTAAGGGGTCTTTTGAAATGCAGATTCTGAGCTTTGACTCTCTCAGGTGATGCTGCTGGCCCATATGCCATTCATTGAGTAATCTGAGTCTAAACAACCAACTGCTTTGTCTTTATGCCACGATTTTATTTTCCTAGGATAATACACAGAAAGCTGTCAGTACAGTGTGTGATACAGAGCCAGCATTTGGTAATTTTTCATTGTTCTTGTTATGGTTGTTACGGTGAGTTTTTGAGGCATGGAGATGGGTGGAAATGATGAAAAAGAAGATGGGAGTTTAGAGATGGACAGGCCTGAATTAAGATCCCAGCTTTGCCATTTATAAGCTGTTTGACCTGGGCAAGTTTTTCAGCCTTTCTAAGCCTCTTTCTTGTCAAATGTTAAATGGGGAGAAAAATATTACCTCATGAAATCAAGAGGATGCTATGCAGCTCCTAGAGAGATGGGTATTTGATAAATGCCATTTTTCTCCCTTTGTTCCTTTTGGACATAGATTTGGGGCTCAATCTTGGTTCTGTGACATTATTGTGAGTTGCATTATAATCCCTATGAAATGCAGCTCTTTCTCATTATCTTTAAAGTGGGGATAATAATTATGATGATTAAATTAATGGGTGCATGTAAAATGTCTTGGTACATAATAGGAGCCCAGTCATTACTGGCCTCTCCCTCCCTCCCTTCCTTCATTTAGTGATGCAGTTGGTGAGGTCAACCAAGCTTAGGCACAGCTTTGAGATAGGAGACCCATGGTTTCAATTTCAGTTGACTAGAATAATCTGGAGATCTTACAAAAGAAAAAGAATGATTCCCAGGCCTCACCCCAAAAGACTCTGATTTAATAGGGTCTGGGTTGGGGATCAGATACCGTGCCTATTTTTTATGGTTCTCCTAGATATTTTGCATAGGCATCCAGGCTGAGAATCACAGCTCTAGTAGAAAGCTAAGCCTTGATCACTATCAGATGGCTCTTAGCATTCCTCACGTCCGCACAGCACACTACACCACAACTTTTCCACTCCCAGCTCCCGCCTTTCTGATTGTTTCTTCCTACACACTTCTGTTTTTGTGAACTCCCATGAGGAGGCTGCAACTCTGCCCTTCCCTTGGTACATTGGAGTGAGCACTTCTGGAACCCATCACAGCCAGGCAGGGCAGGGGAGCCAGAGCTCAGAATGCCTCCGGGCCCCACCCTTCGCACGGAGACACACAGAAATCCCTTTGGGTTCCTGCCCGAGGGAGAAGACACCCCTCCGGAGAGCTTTGAGGCATTTGAAGGAGAAACTAACCTATGACATGAGGCAGTGCCTACTGTGTGGCAAGAACTTTACTTGTATTATGTCTGCTTATCCTCAGTTTTATAAAGTAGTTTTATTGATATTGTCATTCTCATTTTATGGAAGAAATTGAGGCAAAGTTAAATAACATGCCCCGAGTCAAGGGCGCAGTGGTCTTTGTGTTAGAGTTGTCTGATTCTAGAATCTGGGGTCTTAAAAAAATGATGATATCTGGGTCCACTCAGACTAATCGAAGGAGAATCTCTAGAGATTGGGCCCTATATGCTGGTATTTTTTATGAGCCGTTCAAGCCAGATGTGAGACCTGGACGACATTTTGCTCTGCTGTCTCCCAGGCCTTTTATTCCTGTTCTCTTCTTCCCCTTTTCTGTTGGTGATTTAAAAATTTTTTTGTTTTCATGCTTGTTAGAGATCCTCGGTCTGACTGGCATTCGTAAGAGGGCTCTGAAAAGCTGAATAATGGCCTTCAGAGATGTCCATATTTTATTTTCTGGAAACGGAGAATATGTTACCTGACATAGTCAAAAGGATTTCACAGACATGATTGAAGTTCAGGATTGGGGACTGGGGAGATTACCCTGGATTATTCACGTAGGCCCCATGGTTCTCATAAGGAGGGAGGCAGGAGGATCAGACTCAGAAGGTGCTGTGGCAACAGGAGAAGGGGATCAGAGTCAGTGAGAGAGATTTAAAGATGCCATGCTGCTGGCCTTGAAGATGGAGGAGGCCTGGAACCCAGGAATTCAGGAGGCATCTAGAAGCTAGAAAAGGCAAGGAAAGGGATTCTCCCCTGCAGCCCCGAGAGGGAACGTGCCCCTGCCAGCGCCTTGATTCTCCGTCTGTGAGACCCACTGCAGACTTCTGACCTCCAGAACTGTAAGATAACAAACTGGAGTTGTAATTAGTGGTAATTGGTTAGACCAGCAGTGGGAAATTAAACCAGGGGTATTTGGTGCTGTAGAAAGTGCACTGTCCTCCAGTACCCCAGAGAACTGGATTCCATTTCTGCACTCTACCATTCACTGGCTGTGAATAATTCTGGCAAGCCACCAGATGTCTTTAAGATAAACTGTTTCTTCTGGGAAGTAGAGCCAAGAAACCAGATGTCCTTGAGGGCAGGACTGGGCTGATGACCTCACATGCCTCACAGATGCACTCCCTGCCATAGCCTTGATTCTTCTGCTCAGCTCAGCTCTGCGCTTCCCAATAGGAACCACTGTTCCTGCTCCCTCAAACTGAACCTGAGCTCTCTATCATGTTGCCCGGGGTTATTTTATCACTGGCTGAAATTATCTTGTGTGTTAACTTGTCACAGGCACTTTTTCCTTGGCTGGGTCTTTTTTTTTTTTTGAGATGGAGTCTCACTCTGTCACCCAGGCTGAAGCACAGAGGTACAATCTCAGTTCACTGCAACGTCTGCTTCCCGGGTTCAAAGGATTCTCCTGCCTCAGCCTCCTGAGTAGCTGGGATTACAGGTACCACAACTGGCTAATTTTTGTATTTTTAGTGGAGACAGGGTTTCACCATGTTGGCCAGGCTGGTCTTGAATGGCTGGGCCTATTTTTTAAAGAAATTATTTAAAAATAAACAATGAACTATAAATTTCCCAACACCAAAGAGACTGAAAGACCAGAGTTATTCTGTTGGCTTTCCCCCCTCCTCCAGTCAAAATTGCACAATGTTTTGATATCACCTCATTGGCTTCAGACTCTGCTTATGTGATTTATTTGCTTTTCACAAACTTCTCCCTGCCCTACTTCCAGTATTTGAGGGTGGACATGGGGCATTATGTCTAATTGGCCAACTCTTTCAAAAAGGGGAGATATTCTAGACCTTTGTATGACTGTACCTAGTGCAAATATAATTAATTGGTAGTGCTGACACCCAATCATAAGTCCTTGGCCTCATATATGCACATTTAATACTAAGTCTCTTTATCCATAGTAGTGATATTAAACCGCAAACTTGAATGACTTTTGTGTGAAAGTTTTCTCATGGGAGTTGCACAAACTTCATTTTTTCCAAATGATGTTCTGTTTGTTCTATTAGTTGCTATACCTTATTGTTTGAAAAAAGTGCACATGATCTTGGTTGTACTTACTTTGATAAAACAGTTAACAGCTAAGTTTGTTGCATTCTTTTTCCTAAGAGAAAAGGTGAAAAAAAGTCTTGATGTTAAGAGGATTTGATCAAGGATCTCCTAGACCAATGTTTCTTAATTAGTGAAAGGAGTGTGAATTTGCCCCCAGGGGACATTTATCAATATCCATAGATATTTTTGGTTGTCACACCTAGGGGGAAGGTACTGCCAGCATCTCGTAGGTAGAAGCCAAGGATGCTACTGAATATCCTACAATGCATAGAACCCCTCACCCTGCCCCTGCACCAAAGAAAGAAAGAATTATCCTATCTTAGATGTCAATAGTGCCATTGTTGAGAAATTCTGTCCTGGATCAGTGTTTCTCAAACTTTAATATGCATATGAGTCACTTGGGGATCTGGTTAAAAAAAATTGTGATTTGGTGGGTCTAGGTGGCACGTGAGAGTCTGTATTTCCAACCAGCTCCCACTTGGTGCAGCCACTGCTGGTGTGAGCACCACACTTGGAGTTTAAATGTCCTAGAATTCTTGTTTCTTATCTGTCTTCTTATACCAAAAGATAAATTCCATAAGAGCAAAGACTTTGTCTATGTCCTGTCCCAGTGGCAAGAACTGTACCTGGCATATCACAATTGTTTAATAAATACTGGTCAAAAGTATGAATGGATCCATGGAGGAATTAAGAAATGAATAAATAAGCAGACAGGCAAAAGCACTGCTTATTCCCACACATATCTCTGAAGAAACTTAGAGGCACTAATTCTTTAAAAAAACCTGAATTTCCTTTCAACAAAGCCAGAAATTTGCCATAAGCTTTGCCTAGAGCATGGCAGTCTTCCTCAGGTTAAAAGTGGTCTCCTTTCTCTGATGTCTCACACTGTCCCTTCTGATGCAGGTCCACTGGATAGATGGTTGGGCTGATAATAGTGGGAAAAACCCGAGACCCAAACCCTGGACCCCAGCCTGTCCCAGGGTGAAAGGCCCAGATGAAATCATATTTGTTTGTATTTTAGCAGTCGGGGGAAGGAGGAAGTGGGGATTTTCTTTGAGATGGAGTTTTGCTGTTGTGGTCCAGGCCGGAGTCCAGTGGCACGATCTCGGCTCACTGCAACCTCCGCTTCCCAGGATCAAGCGATTCTCCTGCCTCAGCCTCCTCAGTAGCTGGGATTATGGGCACCACACATCTATGCCTGGCTAATTTTTGTATTTTTAGTACAGGGTTTCACCATGTTGGCTTGGTTGGACTCAAACTCCTGACTTCCTGTGGTGCGTCCACTTTGGCCTCCCAAAGTGCTGGGATTATAGGCGTGAGCCATCACGCCCGGCCAGAATAGCTTTTTGAAGGAAAAACAGGTTAGAATGAATTTCGTGGTGTAGCTTCTGGGGAAAAGACGTCTTCTAGTGGGCATCAGGGAGCTGAGGGGGGGGAGAACCAGATGCTGGTGTTGTTTATTTACCTGTGAGCTTTGGGAACTCAGAGATCTATTAACCTCAGTTGGCAAATCATTTCCTTGTTTTGGCTCTCTGGGCCTCCATTGACTGCCCTTGTCTTCCACTTTCCGCACACAAGGAAATCCAAACAAAGCCAGACTTTGGAATCCTATCTAGGAGTGGCTTTCCTTCCCAAGGTGGTCCCTGTGCTCTTGTAGAGAATTTGCTCAGAACCCAAAATGTGCTCTAGTGTCCTCCTGAGAATTGGTTGTGTTGGGTAGAAGACAGAAAGGGGAGAGAAGAGCAGGATGACAGTAAGAGGAGTAAAGAAGAGACAAGGAAGGTGCGGCCATGAGAACAGAGCCACAGGGCATTCTCTGTAGATTGGCCCAGGAGATAGCCACACGTTCACCCAGGTGTCATTGTCACAGAGCTCTTGACAATAGCGACTCTCTCCTTTAGAAGCTGTGATGCAAATGAATGTGTCAGCACTGCTGATTCAGGTGTGGTCACTGCATTTTGACTGTACATTGTTTTGTAAACTCATGGGGCCCACTGGGTGCCTGTGACTCTGCCCTGAACCAAAGAGAAACAGCTTTCTTTTCTGGGTTGGGAGCCGGTAGAGTAATACTGGGTTTGGAAGTCCTGTCTTTGAAGCAGTTTATCAACACTGAAGAATGCTCTGCATCTTTCCTGGGACCTATAAGGGATTCAGGTTGGCTATAAGGCAAAGTCAACAGAGAGTGAGATTTGTTTGTCATCAGAATGGGTTACTAAAGCACTTGGAGGAATTTGCCTTTCTGGATGTCTTTAAATAGAAACTAGATTCCTGCATTATGGGATGGTTTAAGGGCTCTCAGAGGCAGAGAGATGTATATCCCTGTCATATCCCATCTTTGCTCAAAAATATTCTATTGCTTCTTATTGTTCATAGGTTAAAGTTTAAATTTCTGAACTTGGCATTCAGGCTCTTCTGTTATTTGGCTCTAAACCTTTCCTAGGTCTTTCTTTTGTAAAAGATAAGTTAAACACAAAACAAAACTAACAGAAAGCAGCAAAGTAGGAATAGAGAACTTTCTCAACTTGATACAGAATATCTACACAAAACCTGCAGCCAACATCGTACTTTAGTGCTGAGAGACTAGGTGTTTTCCCCTTAAGACTGGGAACAACACAAAATGTCCCATGTCATCAATCCTATGCCACTTCCTACTGGATGTCTTAGCTAATGCAGTAATACGATAAAAGGGAATAAAAAGTATACAGACTGGGAAGGAAGAAAGAAAACTCTCTTTGTTCACAGATGGCATAATTGTTCATGTAGAAAATCCCAAAGAATCAACAACAGCAGCCAAACCCTTCCTGGAACTAAGTGATTTTAACAAGGTTTTAGGAGACAAGATTAATATATAAAAGTTAACAAAAATAAATAAAATTTAAAAAAAATAAAAGTTAAATGTTTTCCTTTATGCCAACAATGAACAACTAGAATTCAAAATTAAAAATACAACATCATTTGCATTAGTACCAAAAAAGAAAAGATTTAGATGTAAATGTAACAAAATGTATATAAGATCTATATGAGGAAAACTATAAACCTCTTATGCAAAAAATCAAAGATCTAAATAAATGGAAAAATATTCTATTCTGTTTATGAAGAGGAAGGCCCAATATTGTTAAGATGTCATTTCTTTCCAACTTGATCTATAGATTCAACGCAATCCCAATCAAAATCCCAGCAAGTTATTTTGTGGATATTAAACCGATTCTAAAGTTTATATGGACAGGCAAAGGACCCAGAATAGGCCAACACAATATTGAAAGAGAAGAACAGAATCGTAGTCCTGATACTACCTGACTTCAAAACTTATTTTAAAGCTGCAGTGATCAAGAAAGCATGGTGTTGGTGAAAGAATAGACAAACAGGTGAATAGAACAGAATAGATAGCCCAGAAATTTACCCACATAATATAGTCAGCTGATTTTTGACAAAGGGGCAAAGGCAATTCAGTAGTGAAAAAATAGTCTTTTTAACAGATGGATCTGGAACAACTGTATGCCTACTATGTTAGGGTTCTCCAGAGAAACAGAACCCAATAGGATATGTATATGTATATGTATATGTGTATGTATATGTGGGAATCCATTATGGGAATGGACTCACACAATTATGGAGGCCTAAGTCTGAAGGCCTGAGAACTGGGAGGTCCGCTGGGGTAAGCCTCAGAGTCCAAAGCCCTGAGGACCAGGGGCTCGCTCCTATGTCCAAGGGCAGAAGAAGATGGATGCCTCAGCTCAAGAACAGACAGTGAATTCACCCTTATTCTACCTTTTTGTTCTATTCAGGCCCCCCATGGGTTGAATGATGCCCACCTAGGCAATCGTCTTTACCTAGTCTACCAATTCAAATGCCAATCTCTTCTGGAAATGCCCTCGCAGACACACTCAGAAATAATGTTTTACCCGCTGTCTCTGCATTTCTTAGCCCAGTCAAATCGACACATAAAATTAACCACCAAATCTACGTGCAAAAAAATGAATCGGACATAGACCTTACCTTTTTCATAAACATTAATTCAAAATGGATTAAATACCTAAATGTGAAATGCAAAACTGTAAAACATCTAAAAGATAATAGAGGAAAATCTAGTTGCTCTTGGGTGTGGAAAAGGGTTTTAAAATAATATATCAAGAGGACAATCCATGAAAGAAAAAATATAAAAGTTAGATTTCATTAAAATTTAAAACTTCTGTGTTTTCATTGTCTTAATGGTGTCTTTCACCATTTTGAGCTAATTTTTATGAAAAAGAAAGGTCTATGTCTAGATTCATGTTTTGAATATTAATGGGGAAAGACACTATTAAGAGAATGAAAAGACAAACCACAGACTGGGGAAAATATTTGCAAAACAGAAATCTGATAAAAGACATGTGTCTAAACAGTATAAATAGCTCTTGAAATCCAACGACATGAAAACAACTCAATTAAAAAGTGATCTGAACAGACATCTTATCAAAGAAGGCATACAGATGGTAAATCAACATATTAAAAGATGCCCATCATCGTATGTCATCAGGGAATTGCAAATTAAAACAACAATGAGATACTACTATACACCTATCAGGAATGCTAAAATCCAAAATACTGACACCACAAAATGTTGATGAGACTGTGGTGAAACAAGAACTCTCATTCATTGCTAGTGGGAATGCAACATGGTACAGCTTATTTGGAAGACAGTTTGGCAGTGTCTTGCAAAGATAAACATATCACCATACAATTCAGAATTGTGCTATTGTGCTCCTAGTATTTACTCATGACTTGATAACTAATGTCCACATAAAACCCTGCACATAAATATGAGTAGCAGCTTTATTCACAATTGTCAACGATGCACAAAGATGTCCTTCCATATGTCTTTTTATTTTCTTTTGGATATGAACAATTTATTTTCTTTTGGATATATACCCAGTAATGGGATTGCTGGGTCAAATGGTAGTTCTAAGTTCTTCAGGAAATCTCCAAATGCTTTCCATAAGAACTGAACTAATTTACATTCCCACCAACAGTGTACAGTGTTCCCTTTTCTACAAAGCCTTGCCAGCATCTGTTGTTTATTTGACTTTTTAATAATAGCCCCTCTGACTGGTATGAAATGGTATCTCATTATGGTTTTGATTTGGATATCTCTGATGATTAGTGATGTGGAGCATTTTTTCATATGTATGTTGGCCTCTTGTATGTCTTCTTTTGAGAAGTGTCTGTTCGTGTGTTTTGCCCACCTTTTAATGGGGTTATTTGCTTTTTGCTCATTCAATTGTTTAAGTTCTTTGTAGATTCTGGGTGTTAGACCTTGGTTGACTGAATAGTTTGTGAAAATTTGCTCCCATTCTGTAGGTTGCCTGTTTACTCTATTGATAGTTTATTTTGCTCTGTAGGAGCTCTTTAGTTTAATTAGGTCCCACTTGTTGATTTTTGTTTTTGTTGCAATTGTTTTTGGGGACTTAGTCATAAATCCTTTATGAAGGCCAATGTCCAGAATGGTGTTTCCTAGGTTTTCTTCTAGGATTCTTTAAGGTCTTACATTTAAATCTTTAATCTATCTTGAGTTAATTGTTTTCATCTTCTTTTTCTTTTCTTTCTTTCTTTTTTTTTGAGACAGGGTCTCACTCCTGTCACCCAGACTGGAGTGTGGTGGCACGAGCATGGCTCACTGCAGCCTCAGCTTCCTGGGATCAGGTGATCCTCCCACTTCAGCTTCCTGGGTAGCTGGGACTATAGGCATGTGCCACCACGCCCAGCTAACTCTTTATATTTTTAGTAGAGATGGAGTTTTGCCATGTTGCCTGGGCTGGTCTTGAACTCCTGGGCTCAAGCAATCTGCCCACTAGGCCTCCCAAAGTGGAGTTAATTTTTGTATATGGTGAAAGGTAGGGGTCGGGGTTCATTCTTCTGCATATGGCTAGCCAGCTATCCTGGCACCTTTGTCAAACTGGGAGTCCTTTCCCCTTAGCTTATCTTCTTTGACTTTGTCAAAGATTAGATGCCTGTACATGCATGATTTTATTTCTGTGTTCTCTATTCTGTTCCATTGGTCTATGTGTCTTTTTTTTTTATACCAGCACATGCTGTTTTGGTTACTATAGCCTTATAGTAAAGTTTGAAGTTAGTCAGATAATGTGATGCCTCTGGCTTTGTTCTTTTTGCTTAGGATTGCTTTGGCTATTGGGGCTCTTTTTTGATTCCATTCCATATGAATTTCAGAACAGTATTTTCTAATTCTGTAAAAAATGACCTTGGTAGCTTGATAGGAATAGCATTGAATCTGTAGATTGCTTTGGGCAGTATGGCCATTTTAATGATATTGATTCTTCCAATCTACGAACATGGAATGTTTTTCCATTTGTTTGTGTCATCCGTGATTTCATAGACATATGAATACTAGAAGAATCGTAGAAGAAAACACGATTCTGGACACTGACCTTGGGAAAGGATTTATGACTAAGTCCCCAAAAGAAATTCAACAAAAACAAAAATCAGTAAGTGGGACCTAATTAAACTAAAGATCTCCTGCAGAGCAAAATAAACTATCAACAGAGTAAACAGGCAACCTACAGAATGGGAGCAAATTTTCACAAACTATTCAGTCAACAAAGGTCTAACACCCAGAATCTACAAGGAACTTAATTGAATGAGAAAAAAAAATAACCCCATTAAAAAGTGGGCAGAAGACATGAACAGACACTTCTCAAAAGAAGACATACAAGTAGCCAACAGACACGAAAAAATGCTCCACATCACTAATCATCAGACATCCAAATCAAAGCCACAACGAGACACCATCTCACACCAGTCAGAGGGGCTATCACTGAAAAATCTAAAAAGAAACTGATGCTGGCAAGGCTTTGAAGAAAAGGGAACATTTGTACGCTGTTGGTGGGAATGTAAATTAGTTCAGTTCTTGTGGAAAGCATTTGGAGGTTTCCCAAAGAACTCCGAACTACTATTTGACCCAGCAATCCCATTACTGGGCATCATATCCAAAAGAAAATAAATTGTTCTCCGAAAAGACACATGCACTCACATGTTCGTTGCAGCACCATTCACAATAGCAAAGGCATGGAACCAACTGAGGTGCTCACTGGATTGGATAAAGAATTCGTGGTACATTAACATCATGGAATACTGTGGGACTATAAAAAGGAATGAAAATCATGTTCTTTGCAGCAACATGGTTGCAGCTGGAGCCATTTTCCTAGGTGAATTAACACAGGTACAATAAATCAAATACCACATGTTGTCACTTTTAAGTGGGATCTAAACATTGGGCATACATGGGCATACAGATGACAATAATAAGCACTGGGGACTACTAGAGGAGGAAGGGAGGGAGGGGACAAGGGTTGAAAAACTTACTGTTGGGTACTATGCTTAGTACATGGGTGATGGAATCATTCATACCCCAAACCTCAGCATGATGCAATATACTCAGGTAATAAACCTCCACATGTATCCATTGAATCATATATCCACTAAAATAAAAATGGAAAAATAAAAACAGTACATAAATTGCATCGTTTACCACTGTTTTGCGATTTGCATTTCTCACTCAATGCTTTCAAAATTAATTCCTGTTTATGAATATAGATATACTTCTTTTATTCAAAAATCTTTTACTGGTAGCAATATGTTGTGTTATATATATATTACATCATATTATTTATTCATTTCTCTATTGATGGATGTTCAGATTTTGGTATGTTTATGAATATAGATATACTTCTTTTATTCAAAAATCTATTACTGGTAGTATTATATTGTGTTGTATACATATTACGTCATATTATTTATTCATTTCTCTATTGATGGATGTTCAGATTTTGGTGTTATTCCAATTTTATATTACTACAACAAATTGTGGTAATGAACTTTTTTTGACATATACAAGAGAGCATGTATAGGAATTTTGGGGGATTACACACTACACATTGAATGGCTGGATTGTGTCATATGTGCATTTTCAGCTCTCTTAGCTACCGCCAAATTCTTGGCAAAGTGTAATAGTAATGCCAGTTTGCACTTTTAGTAGTGTATGAGTGTTCTTGTTTCCTCATGCCCTCACCAACACTTGATATAATAGATTTTTTAAAATTTTGCAGTAAAATAGATGAAAAATGCCTGTTTTTAATTTGGTTTTCTTTGCTTTCTAGTGAATCAAGGATCTTTTCTTAAGATTATTGGACAATGAGGGTTTTGCCTTGTGTTGAATTGTCTATTCTTATTTTTTACCCATAGGGGGAGCAGTTTTTCTTTTTCAAATAGATTCCTAATTAAAAAATTACATTCCCTCGTACTCGTCCTTTGTCTTTGACATTTATTATAAATATTTTTTCTGTCTGTCATGTATTTTAAAACTTTATTTATGGTACCATTGTGGGAGAGGCCTAGGCCCAAGGATGGGTATGAATCCCGATTCCATTACTTATCACCAGGATGACCTTGGATATGTTAGTTAATCTCTAACTGCATTTCAGTTTCTTCATCTGTAAAATGGGGATGATACTAGTACCTATTTCAAAGGTTTGTTTTGAAGATTAAAGGAGTTAAGATGAAGAGCAGTTACATAAATGAAAAGTGGTACACAGAAAGCAGTCAATAACTGTTAGCTAATGTTTGGACATACAGAATTTTTTTGCTATTATACAAAGTAGATTTAATTTTTTTGCTTTTGTACATGATAAAAGTTTGATTCCATCTCACATAAAATAAGATATGCAGGGATGGAATGGTGGATCCACAGTCTTCAGGAATAAGCCTCTTTTAGGTGCACTGCTCCTATCCCCTAGATGTGAGCCTTATCTGCATAATCTGAGATAACTGCCAAAGCATTAACCATCATAATCCTGTTCCAGCCTCCAAGAGAAGGAAGGGCAGAAGTGATATTTCTTCTACTCTTTTCAATCAGCTTTATTGAAGTGTAATTTACATGTGATAAAGTCCACATCTTTTAAGAGTATAATTTGCTGAGTTTGGGCAAATGTATACGGTTGTGTAATTATTGTCACGATCAGTATATAGAATATTCCCATCAACTTGAAAAGTTTCCTAATGCCCTTTGCAGTCAGTTCTGTACCCTTTTACCCTGAGGCAACCACTGATCTGCTTTCTATCACTACAGTTTTGTCTATATTAGAATTTCATATAAATGGAACTATGCAGTAAGTACCCTTTGGTGTCTGTTTTGTTTCATGTAGCATAATGCTTTTGAGATTAATTCAGATTTTTACATGTGTCAGTAATTTGTCCCTTTTTATTGTGGAGATGTATCATAGTTTGTTCATTCATGCACATGTCAATGGGTTATTTCCAGGTTTGGGTTATTACAAATAAAGCTACTATGAGGATCCATGTACAAGTCTTTGTGCGGACATTGTTATCATTTCTCTTGGGTAAATACCTAGTGTGAAATTGCTGGGTCGAATGGTATGTGTATGTTTAATGTTATGGGGCTGTTCTATTTGTGTTTCCACCTGCAGTATATAAGAGTTCTAGCTGGTCCACATCCATACCAACACTTGGAATTGTCAGTCTTTTAAAATTTAGTCATTCTAGTGAGTGTGTATTGGTATTTATTATTTTAGTTAATATATCCCAAATGACTAATGATCTTGAACATCTTTTCATGTTTGCCATTTGTATATAGAAGTTTTAAGTTTTGATGTGGTCAGCTTTCTCAATTGTTTTCTTCATTGTTTTGCTTTATGTATCTTGTTTCAATTTTTTTTTCTTATCCCAAAGTCATAAGGATGTCTTCAAATATTTTCTTCTAAAAAGTTTTAAAGTTGGAATTTCATAACTAGGTCTTTAATACACCTAGAATTTATTTTTGAATCTGATGTGAGTAGGGAATCTAGTTTAATTTTTATCCATGAATAGAAACTCAGTTCTAGTAACATTAATAATTTTTCCATGGATTGGTAATTTATATTGTCATTTCTATCACTCACCAGCTTCTCATATGTGTGTAGCTTCTAGCTGTATTTTTCATTGTCTCCTACCCCAGTGACTACAATGTCTCCTCTATGTTCCTTCCAATGTGAGTTTATTCATGCTCTTCCTTATGTTGAGGGTGACTCCTTTTAGTTCCACCTTTTGAAATCCATTCATTGTTCACGGTCTAGCTCAGATGACCTTTAAAGTTCTTCCCAAATCCAGTCATATGCCTCTCTCCCTCCCTTGAATTAAATGAAGGGGCTCGGCACACGTATAGCATTTTATTCCTTTACTATAAATCTTAGGCCATCTTTTTGGAACCATAGTCACTTCTGTGTCTGTCTTCTTTGTCCTGCCAGGCTGTAAGCCCTTTCGTGTTTTTGTGGTAGGCAGAACAGTGTTCCTACCTGCCTATGTCCTAATTCCTGGAACTTGTGAATATGTTACCTTACTTGGCAAAAGGGACTTTGCATATGTGATTAAATTAATGACATACAGTGAAGAGATTATCCTGGATTATTCCGGTAGACTCAGTCTAATCACATGAGTTCTTAAAATTAGAACCTGTACCAGATAATCTCAGAGTCAGAGGAATCCATGGTTAGGAAGTGGTCCGAGATAGAACATTACTGGTTTTGAAAATGGAGGGAGGGGGGCTATGAGCCAAGGAATAGAGGTGGCTTCTAGGAGCTGGAAAAGGGAAAGATATGTATTCTCCCTTACAGCCTCTTCAATGGGACATAGCAGCCCCCTTGGTGGCACCTTGGTTTTAGTGAGAGGCATGTAGGGGCAGCTTTGCTGACACCTTGATAGCCCAGTGAGATCAGTGTTGAATTTCTGACCCATAGAACAGTAATGTAATAAATGTGTGTACTTTCAATGTACTAACTTTGTAGTAATTTGTTACAGCAGCAATAGAAAACTGATGTGTTTGCTCACCGTAGGTCCCCCGTAACTTGAAGCAGATCCTTAGATACAAAGTGATAAATCATTGTTCACTGAGTTGAATTGTGAAGCAACATGTAGCTTGAAACTACAGAATGGCAACTTCATGTTCTTACTACATCACTGATGATCAGTCTGATGCTTATCACTAGCATCTAGACCTTTGTCAATCCATGACGAATGAATGACAAAGCCCAGCTTTCCTTATTGTTAGCAGTCCTGCGCCCTCTGACTTTGACTACAGTGGTGGTAAATAAATACTCTTGGCTCTGTGCAAAGCTTTACCTCCTTAACCTGTGCTGGCAGCTCAGTGGTAGAAAGGAACAGAAGGAGATGCCTTTTCCCTGTGGTATGTAACCTACTCAAAGGTACTTGACTGAGACCCTTTGATGGGGCCATTGAGAAGTCTTTTCTAGTCTTTGTTCTTAGGTAAGGGATTTGGAGTCAGACATACAAGGACTTTGAAATTCTGGCTCTGGTCTTCGCTAACTCTGTGACGTAGAGTAGGTTACTAAATACTTTGGAGCCTTGGTTTTCTTATACCTATGGTAGAGATAATAATACAGTTGACCCTTGAACAAGCAGGGGTTGAGGTGCTGGCCACCCCTTGCAGTAAAAAATCCAAGTATAGATTTTTACTTCCCCCAAACTTGACTGAAAGCCTTTTATAAACAGTCAGTTAACACATGTTTCATATGTTATGAAATGTAGCTTCATTATATACTGTATTCTTCTTCTTTTTTTTTTTTTTTTTGAGACAGAGTCTTGGTCTATTTCTCAGGATGGAGTGCAGTGGCACGATCTTGGCTCACTGCAACTTTTGCCTCCCAGGTTCAAGCGATTTTCCTGTCTCAGACTCCTGAGTAGCTGGGATTACAGGTGCATGTCACCATGCTGGGCTAATTTTTGTATTTTTAGTAGAGATGGGGTTTCACCATGTTGGTCAGGCTGGTCTCAAACTCCTGACCCCGTGATCCACTTGCCTTGGCCTCCCAAAGTGCTGAGATTACAGGTGTGAGCCACCACACCTGGCCTGTGTACTGTATTCTTACAATAAAGTAAGCTAAAGAAAAGAAAATGTTATGAAGAATATCATAAGGAAGATACAATATATTTACTATTCATTAAGTGAAGTGGATCATCATAAAGGTCTTCATCCTTGTCATCTTTATGTTGAATAGGCTGAGGAGGAGGAGGAAAAGCAGGGGTTGGTCTTTCTTGCTGTCTCGGGGGTGGCAGAGGCAGAAGAAAACCCATGTGTAAGTGAACCAACCCAGTTCAAGCCCATATGTTCATGAGTCAACTGTATTTCCTTGAGTTGTCTTAATGATAAAATAAACAGATGTATGTATGTAAAGTTATTAGTATACAATAGGCGTTCGTTCAATGAATGCCTTCCTTCCCATCACAGGTGCATCACTACTGACAAACAATTCCAGACTTCTATTTACTTTGAAGAGTTGGTTACAAGCAGGTGATTGCCATATGACGTTTGTTCTGAATTTTTGTTTTTAGGTTTTATTTTTAAAGACATACGTTTTTGGATTGCCTCATCCTTTCTTATATTTTCAAGTTTAGGGTTCTTGTCATTTTAGATGTTTGGTTAAGAATAGCTGATGTGTAGTGGATGGTTTTAGTTATTTAAACATTGAGAGGGGTTGGTAGTGGGAACTATAGGCAGAGGTACGGAGGAGATCAAAATAAGATAACATAAATAAGCTCATAGCACTCTAGAGTGGTTATTTTCTTCTGACAGAGCTTTATTGTCATTCTAGCTTTGGGAGCAGCTGCTGAGCCACCCATCTCTGGTCATATGCTAAGCCTGAGTGAGCACGTCCGGGCTTATGACACTGACAAGAGACAAATGGCCTCTGGGGTACAGAGATGGGGAAGTCAGATTTAAATCTCAGTATCTTGATGCTATTCTGCTTGTCTCCACATGCTCATTCAAATAGCATTCCTGTGTCTTGAAACTATCATTTGCAAAAAGAAGAGACACTCATCATCTTATTTGGAAGGCTGGGCTCGCTGGGCTGAGAGTGAATGAGAAGCCCTCTTGCAGACCAGAGCTCTCACTTCTTTCTTGATTTCGCCTAACTGCTCTCCACTGTTGAGAAGCTTCCTTTCCACTGTCCCCTGGTCACTGCGGGCTCCTCCTCTACAACACTGCTTTAGAATGACCTCCTCCACCAGGCATCTTCTTAGACAGAGTCCTCTCCCCATCTTAGGCATGCCAGTCATCTTAACAACTCCATAGAACTTGTAATTAGTTTGTTCCTTAGGGACATATTTTAGCATTTCTGTCTTTTGTGGTTTCTTCAGTGTATTATAAGCTTTCTGTTGTGAAGAGGGCCTGTGTCTGTTCTGCAGTAGGTGCCTCAAGCGCCTGAAGTGTCCCTGTACGATGCAGGTGATGATTGGAAGAGCATCCCAAATGCTTTGCACTGCATTGTTGACCTACAGCGGTTTTCTTTCATCATTTTTCTTATTCCTATAACTTTGGTTTTGGCCATGACTTCAACCCTGTGGCGATCTCTTGCTTGAGGCAGTGCATGTTAGAAAATGGGTTATCTTCAGCTGGGCATGGTGGTTCATGCCTATAATCCCAGCACTTTGGGAGGCCGAGGTGGGCAGATCACCTGAGGTCAGGAGTTCGAGACCAGCCTGGTCGACATGGTAAAACCCCATCTCTACTAAAAATACGAAAATTAGCCAGGTATGGTGGCATGCGCCTGTAATCCCAGCCACTCAGGAGGCTGAGGCAGGAGAATCGCTTCAACCTGGGAGGTGGAGGTTGCAGTAAGCTGAGATTGCCCCACTGTACTCCAGCCTGGGCGAAGGAGTAAGATCCTGTCTCAAACAAACAAACAAACAAATAAACAAAAAATCCAACAAACAAACAAAAACAACCAAAACGAAAATGGGTTATCTTCTTAGGCCTTACAGAACACGATCTATTATGTTATTGCTGCTCTAACCATTCCCTTAGTCTGCTGTCTCCATGGCCTGCAAGAGTGGCAATATCTTTCACTGGCCTTGGTTCTCAGAGCAGGTGGCACACAACTGAGGCTAGTGGCCTGGTAGGTAGGATGGCAAGGTGAGTTGCAACTAGAACTGTCCTCTGGCACAATGTTTGGACATTGGTGTGGTTCCAGGAAGGAGGTTCCAAAGGGTGTGTTCTCTGGGTTTAAATGCATTGTAACCTAGTCTGAGGGTTTATCTGCTCATGCTAGAAAGATAGGAGCACATTGGTTTAATCTCAAAGGAGGAAGAGTGGGCAGTTTTAGATTTAGGGCCACTCAGCATCTGCTTTTCCGTCTTGAGTCTGGAGCCATTATAAATCTTTGAGAGAAGAGAACTGATTTGGACTTGACATTGAGGAAACTGTGAAGGTAAGGATACTTTAAGAAGACTCATTCAAAATAAATGAAATTTGGAGGAGAAAGTGCTGGTACAGAATTATGGAGAATGAAATTTTAAAGCTACATATTTTTGTATCCACTAGTATGTGGATACAATTTGAGAATTAAGGCAAATAGAGCAAAGCTGTTCAGATTTGTTTAGTGCATTGGAATTTACAAATGTACCTTGAAATATGAGTCACTAATGAAGACTTAGGAATACGTCATTTTGGTGGTGGCGCAAGATGAAATTTTAAGTTTTTTCTCATAATGATATTCATTTTATACTGAATTTAGCTATTTGATTAGAATTCCACCAATGAAACCATTGCATCTCTTTTTCTGGGTTATTTTGAGTTGTTTTCCCTTTCTGTGTATAGACCTGGGCTGTGGTTTTTGTGGCTGTTAGCACCTGGGAATTAACACCTAGCACCTGAGTGAAGGGGGCCAGCCCCTCCACACCTGTGGGCGTTTCTCGTCAGGTGGAATGAGAGACTTGAGAAAAGAAAGAGACACAGAGAAAAAGTATAGAGAAAGAAAAGTGGGCCCAGGGGACCAGCGCTCAGCATACGGAGGACCCGCGCCGGTCCGGTCTCTGAGTTCCCTCAGTATTTATTGATCATTATCTTTACCATCTCAGAGAGGGGGATGTGGCAGGACAATAGGGTAATAGTGGGGAGAGGGTCAGCAGGAAAACATGTGAACAAATGTCTCTGTGGTATAAACAAGGTTAAGAAAAAGGTGCTGCGCTTTGATGTGCACATACATAAACATCTCCATGCATTAAAGAGCAGCATTGCCACTAGCACAACTCACCACCAGCCCTAAGGCGCTTTTCTCCTATCTCAGTAAATAGAACATGCAATCGGGTTTTACACCGAGACATTCCATTGCCCAGGGAGGAACAGGAGACAGATGCCTTCCTCTTATCTCAACTGCAAAGAGGCCTTCGTCTTTTCCTAACCCTCCTCAGCACAGACCCTTTAGTGTCAGACTGGGAAACGGTCAGGTCTTTCCCTTCCCACGAGGCCATATCTCAGACTATCACATGGGGAGAAACCTTGGACAATACCTGGCTTTCCTAGGCAGAGGTCCCTGCGGCCTTCCACAGTGTATTGTGTCCCCGGGTACTTGAGATTAGAGAATGATGATGGCTTTTAACAAGCATACTGCCTTCAAGCACTTGTTTTATAAAGCACTTCCTGCATAGCCCTAAATCCATTAAACCTTGAGTAAACACAGCATATGTCTCTGCAAGCACAGGGTTGGGGCTAGGGTTACAGATTAACGGCATCTCAAGGCAGAAGAATTTTTCTTAGTACAGAACAAAATGGAGTCTCTTACGTCTACTTTCTACATAGACACAGTAACAGTCTGATCTCACTTTCTTTTCCCCACACCTGAGTTAGATCTTGGGCTCTGCCCAATATTATCTCTTAAGGGATAGAGTTTTAAAATGTTTCCCTTTTGTGTGGTGAGTGAGTCTGTGTGTATGCCAGGGGGTGGTCATCAAAAAGTAGGGTAATGGGGATATCAGGAGGGGTTTCTTGTTTTCAGGCCAGAGGGTAATGCTTGGTATCTTTAGAAGTGGAGGGCTTCTTTGGATGGGGAAGAATTTTTAGGATGAATCACACCAGAAGCCAATGATGAAATCTTGTAGTCCGTTTTTTTAGGCCTAGGTGAACTGCTTTCCTCCCTTCCTTCCTTCCTTCCTTCCTTCCTTCCTTCCTTCCTTCCTTCCT